>NC_137072.1:10243099-10398786 GCF_951640355.1 Cnephaeus nilssonii
TATTCTGCATTATATAAAAGGAATTAGGAATTAGTATGCAATTCTGAGAATCACAGTCCTTTCTAGACACATAGAATATTCAATTAACTATTTGCAGAATTTTTAATGTGACATTAAAATGCTAAGCAGAGAATTAACATCAATTATTTTTTTATTAATTAATATTTTCCAGGACTGCACACACTGTCAGTTCTATAATAACACTTTAGGGCAGTATTTATGGTTTGGGTTTTATTTCTCAACCCATATTAAAGGATAGTGTTTAATTCTGACTAAGCTACCTTTCATAACCAATGAAGCATTAGTTTCAAACAAAGGAAACATATTTACTTAATATAAAAAGGAGAGTATTTTTACTATATTATGAGAACTTATTACATAATTTCAAAATCAATAAGAAGTTCCCAATTCCCAATGCTGTGCTATAAGGAGTTACTACTTTAATGTGCTTTCTGGCTTATTTCTTTCCTATGCAAAACAACAAAAAACAGGTCCTCCACCCCACTTACAGAGATCAAGCCAGCTCTGTACAAAAGTGCAATCAGCACAGTATTGAGGTACCCTGAAATAGAGTGTTGTTGAAGTCCCCAAAAACAAAAACTTAAACAAAAATAGGTGGTACCAAATACTGGTGAAGAGCCAGGGTTTAAAGTCAGAAAATCAGACAGTGCTGATCTAAATACTGGTACTCACCAACTTACTAGCTCTATGATTTGGGGCAAGTTTACTTAACCCCTTTACGCTTCAGTTTCTTCATCTATAAAATGGAAATGATGATAATAACCTATATCACAAGGCTTCTGTGAGAATTATGAGATAATGCAAATATAACTTTGAACTCAGTGCCTAATCCCCAGGGAGTGATCAACAGATGTTTTATTTTTATTACATTAAAACTCTGATCAATCATATAGGCACTTCTAAGCTCATTGTAACTATAGGATAATAAACAGGTTTGAACTAGTTTGTAGCTCCAATCAATTGGCATCAGCTGTGTGGAGCATTTTAATAAGAATAACCAATGAGGACTTTTGGTCAAGATGATGGAGTAGGTAAACTCTGTACTCATCACCTCCCACAATCACATCAAAATTACAACTAAATTCTAGAACAATCATCACTAATAACCACCTGAAGACTAGTTGAATAGAACTCCTATAACCAATGATATAAAGAAGCCACATCTACACTAGTAGGAGGGACAGAGAGGTGGACCAGACAGATCCCACACTCACAGTGTGGTGATTAAGAGATGGGAGGGAAATCTCTATTGCTCATGTCTCCATCTCTGAGGAATGAGGGGTCCCAGCCTCACACCAGGCTCCCCATCCCAGGGCACCAGTATCAGAAAGAAAAATCTCCATATCATTTGGCTGTGAAAACCAGAGAGGATTTTGCCAGAGAAAAACAAAAATCTGCTAGAGACCAAGATGTTCCTCTTAAAGGGTCTGCACACAAACTCATTTGCTCACCAACTCACTCACTCTAAGTTCCAGCACAGGGCAGCAGCTCGAAAAGCACCAGAGACATATGGAGAGAAAGAAAATTGATTAACTTCATGGGAGGTCTGCAAGGACAGGGTTGGGGGAGCTCTGGATATCTAAGTGTTGGCAGGTACCATTGTTCTTTGGTTGAGCTCTTCTTCCTACCCAGACAACTGGGTGTGGGGTGGGTACCAAATCTGTGCTCTCCATTAACCTGGCTACCCTATTCACCCTGCCCAGGTGATTCCGAGACCCCACCCAACCCAAGTCACTGACCTGGCCCAAGACTCTTCCAACAATTGTTCCACATATGTGGCCTATCTCAGCTCACTGTGGATTTTCCCAAAAATCTACAAAAATCTGCATGAGTGGTGGCTTCCCGAGGCTTGCACTGAAGTCTTTAAAAAAGATCCTCAAATCCCACACTGCTGGTGGCCACTCTCAGCTCACTCTATAGACTCTCTCAAAGTCCACAAACCCCAAACAAGCAGCACCCACCTCAGTATGCATTATACCTCCTGCCAAATAGCCCTAAGCCCAACATAAGCAGCAACCAGTCTCAACTCCCATCTTATGGCCCCAAACCTGACGTAAGTGACAAATAGTCCTGACCTGTAACGTAGGTCCAACTAAGTCAGGGATGGGGAATATCCAGACTGAGGGTCATATAAGGCTCACAAAATCATTTGGTCTGGCCCTGCCAAGGCATTAGAGGTGAGTTAATTAAATGTTTGACCAAATATTTAAGTTGATAATTTTGTACGGCCCACAAATGATGTTATAAATATTCAACTAGCTCTTGGCAGAAAAATGGTTCCCCACCTCTGAATTAAATGGTCACAAGCACAGCACAAGTGGCACTGATCTCAGCTCACATCACAACACAAGCAGCAGCTAGCCCCAGTTCACAGCATAGCCTTTTCCAAGCTCTTCCAAGCCCAGCATAAGCAGCAACCAACCACATTTCACATTGTAGCTCCTACCAAATGGTCTCAAGCTGGCACAAACAGTGGCAGATATTGGCCGGAACTAGAGCCCCTCCCAAGAGACTCCAGATCCAATACACCCAGTGGACAGTTTTAGCCAACACTAGAGCCCTACCCAACTAGCTTCACAACACACACATCTGAAGAGCAACCTTAGCTGGTACCAGAGCCCTGCTAAAGACACTCCTGCTCCTTGGGGTCAGCCATTGCCCAAGAGCTTGTCTGCTACAGTCACAGCCAGCCATCACAGCCAGTCAGCCAGAGGGTCAACCACACTAACTGATGTGCCAGCATCAATCAAGACATAATTATAATGGGAGGGCACACACAACACATACAGGTGACACCAATGGAGCACCTAGATAATGTGCCCAGGAAGCCTGCACCATTGGGCCCTACAGGACACCTTATACATAAGGCCACTCTGTCAAGACCAGATATACCAGATCTGCTTAATATATCAAAACAAACACAGGAAGTCAGTCAAAATGAGCACTCAAAAATCACATCCCAAATGAAAGGATAGGACAAAGAACTAAACAAAATGGAGACAAGTAGTCTACAGAGTTCAAAATACTGGCTATAAAGATGCTCAATGAACTTGGGAAAAGAATAGATGAACTCATACAGAACTTCAACAAAGAGAAAGTATAAAAAAGAGCCCATCAGAACTGAAGAATGTAATAACTGAAATGAAGAATATACTAGAGGGAATCAACATCAGATTAGATGAAGCAGAGGATTGAATCAGCAATCTGGAATACAAGGTAGCAGAAAAAACACAATCAAAATGACAAAAAGATAAAAGAACATATGAACCAGGAAGTCACGGTTAGATTCCCAGTCAGAACACATGCCCCAGTTGTGGGCCTGATCCCCAGTGTGGGGCATGCTGGAGGCAGACAATCAATTATTCTCTCTCATCATTGATATTTCTATATCTCTCTCCCTCTCCCTTCCTCTCTGAAATCAATAAAATACCTTTTTTAAAGAATCTAAAAATGAAGATAATTTAAGGGACCTCTGGGACAACATCAAGCATAACAACATTCACACCATAGGAGTATCAGAAGGAAAAGAGAGAGACAAAGGGATTGAAAACCTATTTGAAGAAATAATTAAAAACTTCCTTAACCTGGTGAAGAAAAAAGGCACAAAAGTCCAGAAACACAGAGAGTCCCTAACAAGATGAACCCAAAGAGGTACACACAAAGATACAACATAATTAAAATGGCAAAGGTTAAAGACAAAGCTAGAATCTTGAAAGCAGTAAATGAAATAGTTAGTTACCTACAAGGGAGCTCCCATAAGACTGTCAGAAGATTTCTCAACAGAAATTTTATAGACTAGATAAAATTGGCATGAAATAGTCAAAGTGATGAAAAGAAAGAACCTACAACCAATATTGTTCTAAAGAGTTTCACAGACAAGAAAAAGCTAAAAAGGTTCATCACCACTAAACCAGTATTACAAGCAATGTTAAAGGAACTTCTTTTAAAAGAATAGAAAAGATCAATAATATGGATAAGAAAATATAAAAAAAGAGAGAAACCAAGATGGTGGCATAAGTAAACACCTAAACTGCTGCCTCACACAACAACTTCAAAACTACAACTAAAAGACAAAACAGACATCATCCAGAACCACAGGAAGGCTGGCTGAGTGGAAACTCTGCAACTAGAAGGAAAGAGAAAAGCACACTGAGACTCAGAGGAGCTGCGGAGGGCAGAGGTGCGGAGGCATGTGGGTGGAGAGGACTGGCAACTGAGTACATGGCTGGCTTTCTCAAGCAGGAGGGAGACGGAAGCTCCCGATTGCTCTGAACTCTGGTTCTGGGCGAGACTCTGGGGACCCAGACTCATTCGGGGAGAAACTGGACTGTCTGGCAGCGGGCGAGGCTTGAGGGCGGCTTTCTCTCAGAGGTGCTTGCAGCGATTGCCGCGGGACGCTGAGAACCAGGGGCCTCTTGGGACAGGGCTGATGGGAAGCCATTGTTGTCTAATCCACCCTGAGACTCCGCCCCATCCAAGCTGAGCACAGAGGCTTTTGCAAGTCTTGTCTCATAAGGGTGTCTCCAGCACAGAAGTTCTCCCAGAGTAGACACAGCTGATCCTCACAGCCAATTGACCTGGAGGTCAATTCCTCCCAGTGATACCAACAACAATCAAGGTTTAACTACAACAAGACTGTGCACACAGCCCACAAAGGGGTGCACCAAGAGTGTCCACCTCAGGTAACTGGGGAGGCTGAGCCACTGGGCCCTATAGGACACCTAGCACACAAAGCCACTCTATCAACTCAGGGAAGCAACCAAAATGCGGAGACAAAGAAACAGGTCACAAATTAAAGAAATGGAGGAAAGCAAATGACTGGATATAGAGTTCAAAACCAGAGTTATAAGGTTTTTCAAGAATTTTCTAGAAAAGGCCGATAAATTTAGCAAGACCCTCGAGGATATGAAAAAGAACCAACTAGAAATTAAGCATACACTGACTGAAATAAAAAATAATATACAGAGATCCAACAGCAGACTAGAGGATCGCAAGAATCAAGTCAAAGATTTGAAATACAAAGAAGCAAAAAACACCCAACCGAAAAAGCAAAAAGAAAAAGGAATCCAAAAATAAGAAGATAGTGTAAGGAGCCTCTGGGACAACTTCAAGCGTACCAACATCAGAATTATGGGGGTGCCAGATGAAGTTCAATTATTATTTTCTACTATAGGTCTAGAATGGTGTAATAGGTATTTTTCTATCCTTGGTACAGGTATGTATTTGTTGTCAAATAAGTAATATTTCCCATTGATGAAATTTTTTGCTTTTCACTTAGTTTACCTTCGTGTAAATAGTAATATCCATCCACAGGTATGAAGGAATGACTGTGCACAGTTCCAGAGAAAATTATTAAATCAGCTTTGGTCCAGAATATCCCAATTCAAACTGCCAAAGCAACACCACCAAGAATGTTCGAATAACTGACAGATCATCACGAGAAATGCTTAGACTTTAAAATGAATATATCTGTATAAACATTAAGTGAAATAGTTTTACATACTGAAAAATAATGTATATGTTCCTTGTTGCAATGTGTGAGGGAACACTTTCATTAAGGTATTTTGAAACAGTGGTGACTTTTTTTCAAGAAATGAAATAAACATTGAAAAGCAATAAGCCACAAGCTCCATTCTACAACCCTGATGCCAACTTCCTTAGTGTAAAAATGGATATGATTTTAGAAAAGTAAGCAATGCAAAAAATATATAATTTTAGACGAATTTTATAAACAGCTTGTCTGCTAAACTCATATTACATAAATTCATTAGATTTGCAAAAGATGGTTTTCAACAGTTGAAATTGAATCCTATTCAATATTTATGTTCTGCAGCAGAGAATGTATCAAAATATGGATTTTGTTACCATTAAAGTAGCATAGTTAATATAGTATCTAGTAAGATATGAAAGATTAAGCCAGGTTGTCCAAAATATCTACATAACCAAATACGCACATAATATGTTTACCGACTGAAAGTTATTGCTAATTCTATCTCCACATACAGCATAATAAAGAAGTTTTATTAGAATACAATGCTACCATAATTTGGCTAGTAGGAACTTTCTTTTAAATTTTCCTTTATGTTGTAACATATCTTTTTTGATGAGTGAGCAGAACATTTCTACTATCACCTACAAATTAATATTTTCTTCATGAATGGTCCTATGAAGTACTTATTATAAAGCCAGTAGTCTAAGGAAGTTTTATGCAATTCTTTTCATTATGTTATTATTTTAAAGAAAAGAAGACCCTTGCATATTAGCGAATAATTCTACCTAAGAATCATGTAACTTAAGGTTGGAAGACTGCTTAAAGCAGTAGTTGCCAACATTTTTACCACTAAGGAGCCCTTTTTAATTTTATCTAATAAAACTCATGTTTTGGCAGTTTTTCTGTATAAAAAAAAAGCATTTAGAGAAGTGATTAATTTTCCCACTCTTTTTTTAAATATGTTTTTATTGATTTTAGAGAGAGGAAGGGAGAGGGAAAGAGAGATAGAAACATTTATGAGAGAGAATCATCAATTAGCTGCCTCAATGCTGGGGATCAAGCCCACAACCCGGGCGTGTGCCCTGACCCCTTGGTGCATGGGTCAACACTCAACCACTAAGCCATACCAGCCAGGCAATTTTCCCACTCTTAATAAATATATGGAGATATAAATGCCCACTTCCCAATGGGCTTTAGGAATACTAAACAGTTCGTGAGCCAGTGTGAGCATAGTGTGCTGATAAACGTGTGATTTCTGGAGCCAGATGCTTAGGTTCAATCCTAGATCCACCACTTAGTTTTGTGATCTGTGCTTGTTTCCTCAATAGTATAATAAGAATAATGAGAGTAACTACCTCATAGGAATAAATACTAATACATGTAAAACCTTAAAATAATGCCTGGCAGATAGTACTCTTCATTAAGTGTTAATCATTATATTAAGACAGTATTACCCTTGTAGTCCCTATGGAGGGAACTATCTTTGGAACTTACTTAGTCTAAGTGTCCACACAGTATCCTTTCCTATAACAATCTTGACTGATGGCCATCCATCCCTTTCTTGAATATGCTCAACCAATAGGTAATGTCAACTATCTATTGCCACAATAGTAGTGTAAAACAAACCACCCATAAGTATTTATTTAGCTTATAATAAATAAATGGGTCAGCAATTTAGACTGGGATTGCCTGGGCAGTTCTGGACTCAGTTGTATCCAACTCAAATGTCTAAAGGTCAGTTGGCCCTCAGCTGAGTTAGAAAGGCCTCAACTGGAATGACTAGGATGACTCACCCTACCCATGTACATCTAATTCTCCAATAGTCTAACAAGCATGCTTTCATGGTGCTGGTAAAGGAGTAGGGTAAAATAAACCCCGATGTGCAAGCCTACTTCACATCTGTTAACATCCCATTGGCAAAGCACGTCACATGGTTCAGCCCAGAGTTAAGAAGCAGCACAGATCAACCTTCCCATCATGGGAGGCACTCCTAAGTTACATGGCAAAGGATGTGCATACAAGCATGTTGGAAAGTTGGGTCATCATTGCCATCACACATAGGGAGCTCATTAGATAAAAAGACAGTCCTTTGCAATTATCAGGCAGATATACTTGGAGCGGAGCCTAAACTTCCCTCCAAATTCTCTAAATTCTCTGATTTGTTCTAGTTAATTATATGGAGCCACAACTGTGTAAGTCTAATCATTCTTCCACATGACATTAAGTGCCACTAAAATATTTGATGAGGTTCCTCATAAATCATATCTTTTGCAAGCCAAAAAAAAGCACTTCCTTCTATTGTATTTCATCTCATTTGAAAAATGATCTTGCTTTATGTCAATATTCCCTTTAAATCATTATATTTTATATGTGCCAGATACAAAATATCTGATGTTACTTCCATTATTCTCATTATTCAGGGTACTATATATCTATTAATTCATTTTAAAAATAGCATAGGCTTTTTTGGCTGTCATATCACTCTGTAAACTCACACTGAGCTTGAGTTCAAATAAAATCCCCAGGTGTTTTGCATGAACACTGTTCAGGAAAGTTCCTCTTACTATAAATTTCCTACTGACCCAATAACAGACTTTCTTGAGCATATGATTTAGTTGACGACAAATCAATATAACATCATCATGGTTTTCTTGTTGCCAATTTGAAGTGGCATGTTTATAAACTCACTGATCAGCCTATCCCAAATGTTGGTCCCTAGTCAGTTGCCTACCATCTACTGCCAAAGCACTTACCATGTTGTGTTGTGAATTATTTGTCTTTACATCTGTCTTCTCTATGAGCTCCAATGGGCAGCAATTACATCCAACTCATCTTTCCAGTACCTAACATAAGATTTTTATATGTGGCATTTTGTTGAACAAGTGAATGAATGGAAGACATTCTTCACCACCGTGCATCATCCCTCTCCCCTTCTCCTCACTCTGACCTGTCCAGCAGACTGACTCTGCAACAATTGCATAGGCAAAAGTTTGACTTGGTGCAGTGTCTTATTATGATTATTTCTCCTTCTGGCACTATTTCTTTCTCATTGCAAGCACCTGCTTTATGTCCCACGGTTGACTGTACCTCTGTCTCCTTTAAGATGTCCATGAACATCAGCAGAAAGCATTAAACACAGAATAACTTCTACTAGGTCCCTAACAAGTAGTTGACAAGTCTCTGCATGAATATTTGAGCTTCTAGTGATGGTGAACTTCCTCCTAAAGCAACATCTCCAGTTCCAGATAACATCTCCAGTTCCAGATAACTCTTTATCCAAAGTATCCCACTCTCTCCAACACTCTCTTGGGCTTCTAGTTCTGCCTCTGAGGCTTTCTGGAATAAATGTAAGTCTTCTATGTGACAATCTTTCAGCTGTTTAAAGAGAGACTCAAGTCAATGTAAGTTTGTCTCCTCCATTATACACATTTGTCCATTATTTCAACTATACCTTGTATGATGTGTCTTCAGCTCACTTTTCTCTGGATACACTCCAGTTGGTAAAAGTCATTTTTAAAAAGTGATGCCCAGAACTAAACACTACCAGATTGTTTTACAGGGAAGGGAGACTCTTATTTCCTTGTGATAAGACCAGTGATTGCATTACTACTTTATTTTTCAACTGCATCACACTATTGACTTAACTTTACAGCCAACAATAACCATAAGATGTTTTCAATGTAATATATTGCCCACAGGGATTTTGTTACAGTTTTTAAACCTAACTACAGCATTTTATTCTTAGTGTTGGGAAATTTCACTTTCTTAGATTTAACCTTACATCTCCCATTCCAGCTAATCAGGATCACTTAAATTTTAACTCTATCATTTGACATATTAGCGATGTCTCCCAGTTTAATAAGTATGTTATTTTAATAATATACTTGTTAAATGTTGAATCTAACGTTTCAAACGACATTACCAGAGATATACCTTAGGCACTATTTAACCACATGGAACTGCCATTTGACCCAGTGATCCCACTTCTAGGAATATATCCTAAGAAACCCGAAGCACCAATCAGAAAGAATGTATGCACACCTATGTTCATAGCAGCACAATTTACAATAGCTAAAATCTGCAAATAGCCCAAGTGTCCATCGGTAGATAAGTGGATAAAAAAGCTGTGGTACATTTACACCATGGAATACTATGCAGCAGTAAAAAAAAAAGAAGAAGAAGAAGAAGCATTTCTTACCCTTTGAGACAGCATGAAGGGACCTGGAGAGTATCATGCGAAGTGAAATAAGCCAGTCAGAGAAAGACAAGTATCACATGATTGTACTCATATGCAGAATCTAAGTAACAAAATAAACTGGTGAACGGAGTGGATCCAGAGACAGGGAAGCATGGAACAGAGTTCGGAATCTCAGAGGGAAGGTAGGGTAAGGTGGGTGGGTGGGAGATAATCAACCAAAGATCTTGTATACATAGAAGCATAACCCATGGACACAGACAATAGGGTGCTGGGGCAGGGGTGAGGGAAAGGGTGGGCTGAAAGGGGTCAATGCGGGGACAAGGGGGACATATGTAATACTTCCAACAATAAAGAATTATTTTTTTAAAAAGAAAGAAATTGTGTCACAGGAGGTTTCACCAATGGGGAGTTGCCACCAGATGGCAACAGAGATCCTTGGAATCTAATTTTCCTGAGCAAGTTGAAGGTCCACCTAGGACTCCTTCTGATTTCAGCAGTTCTTATGACAAGTGCTGTTTCAGATGTTGGCTGACTTAGGAATCATGGTCATATTACATTTGGGGATACCATAATATAACATGTGAATTATACTCCTTTTATGAATACTTGGCTTTTGTTTTTAATTGATAGGGATTTTTCTGAGATTAAAAATTATTTTAAAATATGAAAGATGCAGTAAACTTAATATAACCAATTGGAGGGAATTTTGATATTTACTAAAATTAAAAATGAGAGCTTTCCAACTTAGGCCTGGCAATAATGACTCCCACAAAGAAGGGCGATGAGAAGAAGAAGGGACATTCTGCCATCAACGAGGTAGTGACCAGAGAATACACCATCAACCTTCACATGCCCATCCATAGAGTGGGTTTCAAAAAGTGTGCCCTTCAGGCACTCAAAGAGATCTGGAAATTTGCCAGGAAGGAGATGGGAGCTCCAGATGTGTGCTTTGACACCAGGCTCAACTAAGCTGTCTGTCTGGGCCAAAGGAATAAGGAATGTCCCATACTGTAAAGGTGTGCTTGTCCAGAACACATAATGAGGATGAAGATTCACCAAACAAGCTCTATATGTTGGTCACCTACATACCTCTCACCACTTTCAAAAATCTACGAACAGTTAATGTGGATGAAAACTAACTGCTGTCGAATAAAGTTATAAAACTGCCCAAAAAGTCCCATTTCCCTTAGTCCAGCCGTAGAAGTGTAGCTGTGGTTTCAATAAAGCTAGAAGCAAAGTCCATGTCCAGTTTCCTTTCCATGTTGGAGCTGTGTCTAGCTCAGCATCAAGCTAGTTGCAGTCAATTAGTCCCTTGTGTGTGGGGGTCCATGTGGGTGAATGCAAGAAAGCGGGAGCAAAGGAGTCCCAGAGTCACACTAGTCACACGAATACCAAGAGAGCCAAGAGCACAAGAGAGCGAACTACTTTGTTTAGGAATTTATGTATCTCAAATCTTCCCACCCTGGAGTGGCCAGGCCTATTCTGGCCAACCATCTCTGTTCCCAGGTGTGATTGACAGGTGAGTATCTTTCCTATGGCATACCAACATTGTGGGGCATGAGTCTATCCAGTCCCCTCCCCCCACTGTTTTGCAGGGAATGTACCTATAATGTCCAGTTTTCGCTTTGCTCCTTTCCTATCATTAATAATTAGCTAATTACAATGGTATCATTTCTACCTTTGTCTTTCTCTGAGGCACATTTGCAGAATTTCATGTCATTTGTTGTCTTACATAGTAAATAGGCAACATTGTCCAGACATTATTTGCTCAAATACAGTGCTTTGCAATCATTTGTATTTCTTTATTTTGTATTTCTTTATATTAAGATTATACCAGAAGGTTTAACTCTTTTTTATATATATATTTTATCGATTTTTTTACAGAGAGGCAGGGAGAGGGATAGAGAGTTAGAAACATCGATGAGCCTGCAACCAATGTACATGCCCTTGACCGGAATCGAACCCGGGACCCTTAAGTCCGCAGGCCAACGCTCTATCCACTAAGCCAAACCGGCTTCAGCCAGAAGGTTTAACTCTTGAAGGGGACAAAAGTTTGGCCATGCTGACGCTGCCTTCTGGGATATTGATTTTAAGCTGTATATTCAGGGGGGAAAAGTGCTCAGAAAGAACCTTTAACCCTTCCCTGCCTAAGAGATTTAGATGGAAAGGTTTACTCTAGGAAGGGAATCTTGGGATGTTGCCTTAGGCTAATTTGGATTAAGTATGGTAAATAGGAGGGCTTCAGGCTGGGGCCTGTTCCCTCAATATCCCGTGTCCAATTGTTTCTGAGTTGTCTAACAGGAATTTGCCTGCCAGGTGTGTTCCACTCTTCTTCAACTACCTGCAAATCTCCAATTTTCACTTCTGAAATCTAATATCCCACTCCCCACCTCTATCCTTTGTCCAAAATGTCATATATACTTAATGCTGCCTCACTATCTGTGGCATTTCCATGCATATGTGAATTCCCTATGTGCATGTATTAAAATTTGATTTTTCTCCTGTTAATTTGTCTCTGTTAATTTATTAGTCCACCCAGAAGAACTTTGAAGGTGAGAAGAAAAGTATTTTTCTTAGCCCCCAAACCCTGTTAATGTCTACCACAGAGAAGAAAATAATGCTATATAATAAAAGGATAATATGCAAATCAACTGAACAGTGGAATGACCTGAATGCCAGCGGCCCCTCACCCCAGACGGCCCCACCCCCAATCAGCCCCCAGCCCCAGCCAGCCAGCCCCGAATAACCCCCATTGGGGTGGGCCAGCTGGACCCCACCAGTGCACGAATTCGTGCTCCAGGCCTCTAGTAACTAATATTTTTGAACACTACATGTCAAACACTGTGCTAAATGCTTTAAGTTGATTTATTATAATTTATTTAAGAGAAATACTAAGATGTAGTGATTAAGAGAATAAGCTCTGAATCAAACTATCTAAGTTTAAAACTAGGCAGTTTATTTGGGGATAATAAATTATTTAATCTCTCTAAACCTGTTTCCCAATCTCTAAAATGAGACTAATAAAAATACATAATGTCATTGTTGGGGAGGGGAGTAAATGAGACAAAGTATTAAAAGCACCTATGAGGCTCTTGGTGTTTGTCAACAAATGAATGAGTATATATTCTACAAATAAAACTTTTAACTGAAGTTTAAATAACTTGATTCTAAATTTGACTAAATTTGTGAACAGTGTTTTATCATTTTTTTATACCAAGTGCAGCTGCCTCATACAGAGATGTGGGTCTGATATAGTAACCACTTTTTAGCTTGCTGCCTCTGAGAAATTGAAAGAGGAAGCTTGCCATCTAGTGGAAACCTGTTGAATTCCAGAGCTGCTTCTGAGTTCTGGCAAATTCTTGAATTCCAGTGAATTGTTAATTTTATATATTTTGTGAGAAACTTTCTTCAAGTAGTTTTTCTGTACACATTTTGTTATGGGGCGACCATCTGTCTTTGATCACCAGAGACAGAGATCAAAATTTATGAGCCTTTAATAAACTGGCCAGTGACTGCAGTTGCAGCACTCTACCGCGGTAAAGGCCGAACTGCAGTGCAGACCTCAGGTGTTACGGCAAATTTATACTCGGAAACCACAAGAGGGAGTTAGGACAGTTACAATGACAACCCAAAGGTTACAAAGGTTATTTCAGCCGTTTCCAAGAACCTCAGGGCACAGGTGCAACGCTTGGGCACGCTTGGGCTTGGCCGGAGCTTGAACCTCCACCTCCCTCTAAACTCCAACCGACCCATTGTTCAGTGACCTACTCTACCTCCCTCTGTCCTAAGGCATCCTGCCTCCAGGCAGCGGGGGAGCTGTGCAATGTTTGCAGCCCAGAACAATTTATGGGGGAAATGTTCTGTGGTAGAGCAAAATAACAATAATAATCTGGCTCGAATTATCTCTGATCAAACAAAATATGCTCTACAAGAAAACACATATCACAGTATTTTCAAGTCAGGCTTGAAAGAAAATTCCAGAAAATAATTAACAACAGAAAAGACACATACTTGTTTAAGGAGAATTTCTTCCACATTGCCCATGTAGAAGGGCCAAGAATATGAGTAGCTTCATGCTCCAGGTTTCTATCTGATCTTAAGGCCCAGTTTCTCTATAAATAGTCTCCTTTCTTTCTCTCTGCACTTATCTTTTGTCTATGAAAGTCTAATCATGAAGTTCCAACCTAATTTGTCTTTCAAAAAAATCATTTCCATAGAAACACAACCTAAACAATTTCCTTTTCTCTTAATAGGTTATCGTGTTTAATAAAACTTCTTGGTTTGAATTTAATATTATTCTTTAATCACCATAGAGATAAAACCCTGAAGTAGCCAAGTCTTGTGAAACTGACTCATATCTCAAGAAGCAAATTATAGTGGTAGGATCATGAGCTGTGGCAATGATATACAGTTCTTGGGTAAAAAAGTAACTAATCCACATGTTGAATAAGATTCCTTCTCTCTAAAAATGAGGAAACTTGACAAAGTTATGGGTAATCATTCTTAAGAGAGATAAGTACATGGATTCCATAAAATTATTTGAAAGGTTAATGGTTATAAAATATGATGAGGCAAGAGGATGGCTAGGAGGAAAAAATGCACCAGTGAGATAGGAAGAAATGCATTTGTGCAAAGAATAGGAGAGACAATGGTTCCCAGGACCTTGTCTTTCAAGGCCTCCTTTGAGTGAGGCCATTTTTTAGTTTCATTTACATACTGAGCTGACCCATCCATAAACCAAGCTTGAGGGTTTTTTCTTACCCTTCAGGTAATCGTGAAGAATCCCCCATGGAATCACAGGCAGGAGCTGAGGGAAGGGCACTGATACAACTATGCTACAGTCATCTGCGATACCTGCTCGTGAAGCTTGTTGTGCCATCCAGTCATGCTTGTACTTGCTCCCAAATGCACCACTTCCATCTTGCAATGTGCTGTTGCTGAGCCTGTCTGATCTTTTACAATTTGGGGAAATTGACAGAATCCAGTTCCTCACAGGAATATATAGATGAGATAGTCCCTTGATGCTCCATGGCCAGGCAGGACCAGGAGCACATTAAAAAATATATAATTCTCCACTGAAAATGGTATGGCCTTGCTTTAGAACTCAAGGGGTTAATATTATGATTTTCCTCCCAGTGGTGTTTGCCACAAATTCCATGCAGCATCTTTGCTCATCAACACCTTTAATACCATAGATTCTGCCAAATTGTAGGGCCCAAGTGGCAGAGGTGCATGCATCACAGCCTGGACCTGTTGGTGAGCTATTTTCTTTTCTTTTTTTTTTAAATATATTTTATTGATTTTTCACAGAGAGGAAGAGAGAGGGATAGAGAGCTAGAAACATCGATGAGAGAGAAACATCGACCAGCCGCCTCCTGCACACCCCCTACTGGGGATGTGCCCGCAACCAAGGTACATGCCCTTGACCGGAATCGAACCTGGGACCTTTCAGTCCGCAGACCGACGCTCTATCCACTGAGCCAAACCGGTTTTGGCGGTGAGCTATTTTCTAATGTAGATCCCATATAAAGTAGCCAGCCAGAGAAGTATCGTGGGCCAGAGAAGTATCCTGAGGTATAGAATTATGCTGCCTCCAGAAGTCAGGGGCCCACTAATATTGTGCTTCCATTTTAATGTAGGAGATAAAAGATTAAATAATTTTTCTTTTACATTGGAGGACCTACCCAGGCACAACACTGACCCCTAAAATATTTATAGATGTTGCAGGCACTTCACTTTTTGTAGGATTTGTCTCCCGCACTCAAGATCACATGTTTTACCAGTACTTCCACAGTGCTAGCTGTCTCTTGCAAATCCAACCCAACATAATGTCATCAAAGTAATTGGTTAAAGTAATGTAGCGCAGAATGACAAGATTGTCCATATCTCCTCAGAATATATTATGACAGAAAGCCGGAGACTAAAAGAGCCCTAGGACAAATCTATAAATGAATATTATTATCCATTTCATATGAATCTGAACTGCTTCTTATTCTCTTTTGTGGATTAGAAAATAATGCATTTTCCAACTTTATGGCCACTGAACACATATCTGTAGCCAAATTAATGTACCCTAGAAAAAGTTCATTAAGTACACTGAGTGCAATTATTTATCTGAGCTGTGGTAGTCTATAGTTATTCTCCAAAATCCATTGTTGTTGTTGTTTTCAGGGGCCAGGTAAATTAAATAGACTATAATAGGGGCTACCACTCCAGCAACCAACTAGGACTTGCCAAACTTTTTTTGTAAAAGGCAAGATTGTAAATATTCTTGTATATGACTTTGTGGGTCACATAGTTTCTGTGGCAACTACTCAACTCTGCCATTATAGTGTCAAAGTAGCCATAAACAATATATAAATGAATGGCCATTTGCTGTATTCCAATAAAATGTTATTTACAAAAAGAGTTATCAGGCCAAGAACTTAGTAATGGCCATCCAATCTTGTTATCTGTATATAAGTATATTAGGTCTTTAATCTGTAAATCTCAAATACCTAATATATTTTATCTACTAATACATTACCTTCAACCAGTTTACCTCCCAGCTCACTAAGTGTGAAAGCTTAACAATGAGCCATCACTTTGCCAGGGGCTGTTTGAGCTCTTCATTGTCTGCCAGGTAATGAATGATCCAGCTATAAAAAAACATCTTATCCACTGTTTTTCCAGCCTACGCTCAGCACTAACTGCCAGCAACTTGAGTTCTTCAGCAGCAAATGGACCAGAGTTGGAGGTATAAGATGTTGATTAAAGATCAACATCTATGAAAGGAAAGGAGAAAATAATAGGATTGGGGCGAGGAAGAAATTAAACTATGACACAGATCCAGCAAAGCCTCAGCCATTTGGCAGGAAGCCCAGGAGCAAGTATTTCCATCCAGAATAGCCTGGGCTGAGCCAGGCATTTGTGTGAGAAAATGCTCACCTGTCTGAATTCAAATAATGGACTCGAAGACAGAAGTTTGGGGGAAATGAGACGTTTTATATGTTCTAGAGAGCGGGTGTCCATCCCATTGTACAGGCACACCTGGTGCAGGGAACACAGGCTATGTATTTAGTCCCTCCTCCGGTTCCTCATTGGCTGAGCACTATGGGGTCACCTGTTTCCTCATAGGTTCCTAGGTCTTGCTGTCTCCCATTGGACCTTTTAAAATATTGGGCTGAGGCCTTTCCAGCTGCCTCCACCTCCCCCTGTCTAGCTGAGGCAGGTGCCTCAGGGCTTTCCACCATGATACTGGCCCAGGTGCACAGTTCTTTGCTCCTCTTCCCTCCTCCCTACTTTCTGTTTGTCCTGAGAAATTCAGTAAATCCCATCAAAAGCCTACCATGTGGAGGTGGATCACATAGGTCCATTTCCTACAATTTATACCTGTTTCATTCAGCCACCAGACACAAGTGCCCAGAGAGGGTATGACTTGAGGTAAAGTGGTTCCATGCAGCAAAGGCAGACACTGAAAATAGACAAGAATGGTAGATTGAATAATAGCCTCCAAATGTGTCCATGTCCTAATGGAACCTGTGAATGTTAACCAGTATGGTAAAAAAAAAAAAAAAAAAAAAAAGACTTTGCATATATCTTGGATTATTGGGAGAAGGAGCAGGAGGCGGGGCGGGGGGGGGGGGGCGCTGGTGTAATCACTATGGTTCTTAGAAGAGGGATGCAGGAGGAGTTAGAGTCAGAGGAGAAAGACATGATGATGAAAGCAAAGATTAACATGGTATGATTCAAAGATGGAGAAAATGAGCATAAGCCAGGGATACAGGTGAGCACTAGAAGCTGAAAAAGGTAAGAAAACAGATTTTCCCCTGTATCTTGTCTTTAGCCCAGTGAAACTGGTTTTGGATTTCGAATCTCTAGAACTACAACAACAACAAAGATAAATTTGTGTAGCTTTAAACCACTAAGCTTGTGGTCATTTGTTTGAGCAGCCATAGGAAACTAATATAGCCAAAAATCTAGTTGGTGCAGGTCCCTGTCCACCACACTGTGATAAAATCATGAAGTCTCAGTCTCTGGATCTTAGAGGACATGTGTAAGCTCCACTATAACACCTGCATCCAGAAAACACTTTACAGGAACAAAGAAAAGGAAGCAGAAAGAAAATATGATGGCATGCTATTAAATACATTCTGTAAATCATGATGGATCAGTCATAGTCTTCCACTGATGGGTAGTGGGTCCTAGTGATCATCTAGAGATAAAAGGCAATGTTGGTCAGGGATAGTAGCAGCCAGACTTAGATGTCAGGAACTCCAAATGAGACCAGCTTAGACACTACTAGATTCTAAAATACAAATACCAGTTGACATCCAGAAATATCACCGAATCATGTGCCTGATGGGAGAATGTGTGCATTACACATCAAGGATGTTGTATGTTGTGGGGGAGAGTCCAGCACCCTCTGACCACAGTGAACATCCCCAGGACAGGGCAGAGGGGACCTGGGGGGAAGGGTTTCCTGACAGGGTTGAAGTTCTCTTTCCTGTGAGAAAATGTATCCTAGGAATTTCCAAATTTCCCTCACTCTGAACCCCAACATCACTGATAACACTAGATTGAGAAATCCTTTCACTTAATAGGCTGCCATATCATTTCAACACATTAAAGATTCACAGTGGGCCCTAACCAGTTTGGCTCAGAGGATAGAGCATCAGCCTGTGGACTGAAGGGTCCCAGGTTTGATTCTGGTCAAGGGCATGTACCTTGGTTGCAGGCACATCCCCAGTAAGGGGTGTCAGGAGGCAGTGGATCGATGTTTCTCTCTCATCGATGTTTCCAACTCTCTATCCCTCTCCCTTTCTCTCTGTAAAAAATCAATAAAATATATTTTTTTTAAAGGATTCACAGTGGTACACATGCATAATCACTGTTTTTATTTCTATCATTTTCTCCCTCTTAAAACATGATAATTTCTCTTGTGATTAGTTTGAGGTCCCTGCAATATGCTGTGGGCTTACATAAGGTAAGAGTTTGTGCAGTGTGTTGTAACACAATAAAAGGTTTCCAACATCAAGAATCAAGGGTCTCCCTTTTTCCTGTACTTGGGAAGCAGTTATTCATATCAAAGCAATCTCATAAATGAAGACAATGTGACAGAATAAATGGCGCTGTGCTTTTCAAAATTATTTACACCAAGTGAACATAATTAGCATATAAGATGACAATGATAAACATTTGGTAATTGTAGATATGTGTAAGTGTTGGATTTCAGAAACTGAACAAATGCTAATCCCTATGAAATTTACTTGAAGATGAATGAGAATTTGCCAATGTAACCAACTCATCTAGTCCAACATTTCTTCTTCTGCTCAAATGAGGTTGTCCTTGACCTAATTCCAATGTGCTTCATGACGCAGGTGGCCCTGTCCCTGACTTAGCTGATGAGTGAGTTCAACGGAGCTCAGAGACTACTTGGAATTTCATGACCACCTTGGGGTATCTGCCTTCTGAGCTCCATCCCCCGAGTCCCCAGTCCTGGGTTCTGCTCTCACAGCTCCAGTCCACGTCACCTTCCCTCTGCCAGAGCACAAAGTGGGTGGCTCCACAGGGAATTTTTGTGCATTGGCCCTTTAAGAGGGTGCCCAAACTTTCAGCTGCCACTCCCTGGCAAATAGTACCCCACTGCTTTTCAAAGTTGATGTTATGTGGGTACCCTCCTCAGTTTGGTACTCTCTGCTGGGAGCTCAGCTTTGGGATTAGATCCCAGAGTTCTCAGTTCGCACCCCCTCCTGAGAACTGAGGTAGCTCTCCAGGACTTCATTTGCCATCTGTGGGTGCCCGGCCATTCCTTCCATGCCTCCGCCCCTCATACCAGTCTCTATGCGGTCTCCACCTTCGGTCCTTGGGTATTAGGTTCTCTCCTGTGAGTTTTCCATTGATTATTCAGGAAGCCTTTCCATATTTCAGTTGTAATTTCAGCTTGTTCCTGGGAGCATGTCTGTGCAGCATTCTCCTACTGTGCCGCCATTTTTAATCTCAGAAATCATCTCATTTCAACAAGCAGCTGTCTTGAGACGTCAAATGTCTTGGTGAAGGAGACAGCTATAAAGTTTTCCCTTATTTTTTTACTTAAAATAATTGGCTAAACTTTGACATTTTGTAATGACAGCTTTGAATCCTCCATAGATTACTCCTGTGAGAGCTTAGCTGGGATAATAACCCAGGTTGAGGCAGCTTGTTGGGCCTCATGATCTATTGCAGCATTTGCCTAGCCTCCATGTTATAGGTTTTGTAGTGACTCCTACCTTCACCTTACATCTCCAAGATGGAGGAGATCTCCCACACTTCCTCATCGGGCTTCCTTGATGGGTTTCCAGAAGCTTTGAGAACCCACTATATCTGCAAAGCTTCCCCAAATCAATCACTGCTTCCCAGACCTCTATGTGTCTACCTTGGTCTCCTTCTGACAGGTCTGGTGACTATAGAATCTTTTACCACTAAGGAATGGGACTTGGTGAAACCAACAGCTGCTTCTTTGAAAAGATAAAAAAAGATTGATGAACCATTATCCAGACTCATCAAGAAACAAAGAGAGAGGACCCAAATAAATAAAATCAGAAATGAAAGTGGAGAAGTAACAACTGACACCACAGAAATACAAAGAATTGTAAGAAAATACTATGCACAACTATATGCCAACAATCTGTACAATGTGGATGAAATGGACAAATTCCTAGAAAAACACAATCTCCCAAAACTGAAACAGGAAGAATCAGAAAACCTGAATAGGCCAATAACAACTGAGGAAATAGAAGCAGGAATCAAAACATTCCCTGCAAACTTTAAAAGCCCTAGTTCAGATGGCATCACAGGGGAGTTTTAACAAGCATTCAAAGAAAAATACCTCTATTCCTCAAACTATTCAAAAAAAATCCAAGAGGAAGGGACACATCTAAGCTCTTTTTATGAGTTTGGCATTATCCTAATTCCAAAACCAGATAAAGACACTAAGAAAGATAATTACAGGCAGTATCCCTGATGAACATAGATGCCAAAATCCTCAACAAAATTCTAGCAAATCAGATCCAGCAATATATTAAAAAGGTCATACACCATGACCAAGAGGTATTTATTCCAGGGATGCAAGGCTGGTACAATATCCACAAATCAATAAACGTGATACATCACATAAACAAATCTAAAGACAAAAATCACATGATCATATCAATTGATGCAGAAAAGGCATTTGACAAAATCCAACACCCGTTTTTGATAAAAACTCTCAGCAAAGTGAGAATAGAGGGATCATACTTCAAAATAATAAAAGCCTTATATGACAAACCTACAGCCAACATCATACTCAATGGGCAAAAACTAAAACCAATTTCCACTAAGAACAGTAACAAGACAGGGATGTCCTCTTTCACCACTCCTGTTCAACAATGTCCTAGAAGTGCTAGCCATAGTGATCAGACAAGAAGAAATAAAAAGCATTCAAATTGGAAAGGAGAAAGTAAAACTCTTATTATTCACAAATGACATTATATTGTACTTAGAAATCCCTAACAACCCCACCAAAAACTACTAGATTTAATAAACGAATTCAGCAATGTAGCAGGATACAAAATTAACACCCAGAAATCGATGGTATTTTTATACACCAATAATGAATTCTCTGAAAGGAAAACCAAATAAACAATCCCTTTTACCATTGCAACAAAACAAAACAAAATAAGATACTTAGGAATAAACTTAAACAAGGTGGTAAAAGACTTGTACTAAAGTATGTTGAAAAAAGAGATAGAGGAAGATATGAACAAGTGCAAGAATATACTGTATTCATGGATTAGTAGAATTAACATCATTCAAATGTCCATACTACACAAAGCAAACTACAAATCAAATGCAATCCCTATTAAAATAGCAACAGCATATTTCACAGATCTAGAAAAAATACTCCAAAAATTTATATGGAACCAAAAAAGGCCAAATTGGCCACAGCAATTGTGAGAAAGAAGAAAATGGTTGTAGGGATCACAATACCAGATATCAAGTCATACTCCAAAGCCACAGTAACCAAAACAGCCTGGCACAAGAACAGACATATCTATATACTAGTATATAAAAGCCTAAGCGACCATTATGACCGAACGACCAGTCAACCAGTCGCTATGACATTCTTTGACCACCAGGGGGCAGAACTGAATGCAGGAGCTGTCCCCTGGTGGTCAGTACACTCCCACAGCCAACCTCCCATGGCAGGCCAACCTCCCACGGTCCCTCCCCTCCCCACCCCCGGCCGGCTGGCCCAGATCGCCCCAATAGGGACTAGGCGAGATGGCCCCAATCAGCCCCGATTGCCGGCCAGGCCGAGGGACCCCACCCATGCACAAATTCATGCACCGGGCCCCTAGTAGATCAATAAAACAGAACAGAGACTCCATAAATTGACCCAACCTATTATGATCAATTAATATTTGACAAAGGAGGCAAGCACATACAGTGGAGTCAAAACAGTCTCTTCAACAAATGTTGTTGGAAAAATTGGACAAATACATGCAAAAAAAATGAAACTAGACCACCAACTTACACCATACACAAGAGTAAACTCAAAATGAATAAAAGACTTATATGTGAGTTGGGAAACCATAAAATTCCTAGAAGAAACCATAGGCAGCAAAATTTTAGACATCTCTCGTAGCAATGTGTTTACAGATAGATCTCCTAGGGCAAAGGAAACTGAGGAGAAAATAAACAAATGGGACCACATTAAAATAAAAAGCTTCTGCACAACAAAAGAAACTGTCAACAAAATGAAAAGGGAGCCCACTGTATGGGAGAACATATTTGGCAATGATACATCTGATAAAGGGTTAAAATCCAAAATATATAAGGAACTCATACAACTTAAAAACAGGAAGATAGACAATCCAATAAAAAAAAGTGGGCCAAGGACCTAGACACTTCTCCAAAGGCACCACACAGGTGACCAAGAGACATATGAAAAAAAATGCTCAAAGTCACTGATCATCAGAGAGATGCAAATTAAAACAACAATGAGGTATCACTTCACACCTGCCAGAATGGCTGCCATCAACAAATCAACAAATGACAAGTGTGCTGAGGAAGTGAAGAAAAGAGAACCCAAGGACATTACTGGTGGGAATGCAGACTGGTGCAGCCATTATGGAAAACAGTATGGAGTTTCCTCACAAAATTAAAGATAGAACTGCCATTTGACCCAGTGATCTCACTTTTAGTCATATATGCTAAGGGACCCCAAACACCAATCAGAAACAATGTAGCACCCCTATGTTCATAGCAGCAAAATTTACAATAGCTAAGATCTGGAAACAGCCCAAGGGCCCATCTGTAGATGAGTGGATAATAAAGCTGAGGTACATTTATACCATGGAATACTACATAGCAGTAAAAAAAAAAAAAAAAAAAAAAGGATATCTTACCCTTTGAGGCAGCATGGAGGGACCTGGAGAGTATCATGCTAAATGAAATAAGCCAGTCGGAGAAAGACAAGTATCACATGATTGCAGTCATATATAGAATCTAAGTAACAAAATACCAGTAAACTGATAAATGGAGTGGATACAGAGACATGTATGCATGGAACAGAGTGCAGAATATTGGAGGGAAGGCGGGGGAGGGTGGGTGGATGGGAGGTAATCAACCAAGGACCTTGTATGCATATATGCATGGCCCATGGACACAGACAATGGGGTGGTGAGGGCCTTGGGTGGGGGGTGGGGGGGCTGGAGGGGGTTAATGGGGGGACAAAAGGGGGAAATATGTAATACTATCAACAATAAAGAATTATTTTTAAAAATGATAATAATAAAATAAATCCTGCCGAAACCGGTTTGTCTCAGTGGATAGAGCGTCGGTCTGCGGACTGGAAGGTCCCAGGTTCGATTCCTGTCAAGGGCATGTACATTCGATTCCAGGAGGCAGCTGGTCGATGTCTCTCTCTCATCGATTTTCTAGCTCTCTATCCCTCCTCTCCCTTCCTCTCTGTGAAAAATCAATAAAATATATTTTTAAAAAATAAAATAAATGCTATACTAAGTTATATTTAATTTTGAAGACATCAAATAAATTTCAAATTTGATGTAGTTAAATAATTCCACTCATGTGTTAAAAACATTCAACCTGAGATTTTATACATTATTCTTATATCTGCAGAATTCTGATTTCTTTTTTAAAAATATATTTCTATTGATTTCAGGGAGGAAGGGAGAGGGAAAGAGAGAGAAACATCAATGATGAGAGAGAATCATTGATCGGCTGCCTCAATTGGGGATTGAGCTGCAACCTGGGCATATGCCTTGACCAGAAATCAAACCACAACTTCCTGGTTCTTGGGTTGACTCTCAAGTCATGCAGGCTCTGAGTCATGCAGGCTGGACTGATTTCTCTTTTTTAAGCTATATTTGATCATAATGTCGTGGTCATAGTATGCTCTTCAGGTTGATCTTTAGTGGGAGGGCTCCAATAGGGAGTTTACAAGTTAAATTTATTATTTATTAACTAAAGGATATCTCCTGTCTATGGGCGCTGGCCTCTGTGAAGTCCTTGTTCCCTCCTGCCCATCTGTGCCTTTCTCTGGAGTCTTCTACCATTTAGTGATTGCGCTTTAGCAATGACATCTGTATATTACACTCTACCCTGTCTGGTCCAGCTCACCTGCACCCACAATTGAAACAGCCCCCCCCCCCCCCCCCCCCCGAACCTGCTCTGCGCCTCCAGCTCCTGTTCCTCAGAGTTTAATCTTTTACATCTCGTGGCCGAGTGGCGGGTCACACCTGCTGGTTCTGTCTCGGGGCCTTCCCTCCCCGGTCCCACTGGACCGCTTTGTGCAGGCCTCACTGCCTGACTGCACCTTCCACGCCGCTCCACGCCTCCACCCGACCTGCTTCCCCTGCTTCCGCCTCTTCCTCAGGCTCAAGCGAGGCTTCGGAATAAATGCTGTTCGGTGTGCAGCGCTGCAGACAGAGATGTGTGGCGATCCTTTTCCAAGGAACCCGATGGCTGCTGGCCAAGGCAGTCCACCTTGACCTGGAAGATGAGAGGGTGTACTTACAGGGGAGGTCCCAGTCTGTGGCGGATTGCTCGGTGCCTCATCACCCACCAGTCCGCGTTGCCGGGCATCACTACGGTACACTCAGACTGGTTTTTAAAGCATATGCCCTGTGGGAGTGTGTACCCTCCCAGGTGTATATTTATGCGCTAAGTTTAAAAGCGCTGACTCTTTCACTGTAAAGATTTCAGCTTGTTGAAAAGGAGGATCCCTGAGAGGAACTTGCTGCCACGATTGTCAGGTGTTCGCGATGACGTTTGGTCTGTTTCATTTGTGCGGGTCCGAGCTCCCTTTCTTGGAGGCCCCAGTGGGGGAGTTTGGTGACATCTATAAAAACGGAAGCGAGGGCAAAGAGTGTGGCAACCTGTTCACCATCATTGCCCATTTGTATGACTCCCACCTGGTACAGTCTCTCCTCATCTTTGACATTTTGGAAAAAAACTTACCGGAACTTTCATAGTGAAAGATTGGGAACTGATCCTGTGAATGCTGAGAAATGGGGGCTTTTCATTGAGAAATGATGATGCTTTGTCACTGGAACTGATCTCAGAGACCCAGGCCAAAGCCAGGGGGCAGGCAGCAAGTTCCAGGACCAGACCAGGGTACGATGGGTCCCTGGACCTGCTTCCCACGTGCCTAAATGCTCAGAAGCTGACCAACACGTAAAAATAAATGGGGTAGATATTATGTTTCATGTCCTAGCAATCTGTTATCGTCTGCTTGTATGATTTGATGTTTTTATCTTTAATATGTGAGCAAACTTTGTTCCTTTACTAAGAACTCGGGTATTTTGTGAGTTTAAGAATAGATTTATTTAACACTCATCTGTTCAAAAAATGTTTACTGAGGAAGGCCATGTGGCTCAGGGCTTAGGTGTCAACCCACCTGCACTTCTGGCTCAGCCACTGACCTGAGTCTTCCAAGCCTCAGTTTCCCCTTCTAGAAAACAGGGCTGAGCATGACTCCTACCTCATTTCCTTTTCTGCAGATGAGAGATGGGGGAGCTCAGGGAAGCCCTTAGCAGTATGTGAAGAGCAGAAAGATGGTTTGTGTGGGGCCCGCATGGGAGCAGGGCAGAGGCCTTTGCAAGCACTTGGGCTTTTATCCTGGAGGCACCTGAAGGGTTCTGAGTGGGAAAATGGCCTGGGAAGAGTACATGCTAATGGTCACTTTGGCTACAACATAGAAGACGGAGGTGGTCAGGCAGGGAGATCCCCCTTCAGGGGTGGAAACCGGTAGTGGGAGGATTAGCTCAGTTGCAGTGGACATGGGTGTGGGAGGTAGGACCGACCAGGTGGGGTATGGGTGGGAGGGAAGGCCGGGGTCAGCCCATGTTCTCAGCTTGGGCCTTCAGTGCACAGCAGTACATGCAGGACACACAGCTCAAAAGGGAAGATGGGCTCATTTCTGAAATCCCGAAATGTTCACTGGGAGGAGGTATGGTCTGGGCCCTCTGAGGAGGTCCTGAGGCCCTGAGGTGGGAGGCCTCAGGGTTAGAAGCACTGACATTCAGACATTTGGGAGGAAGAGCAGGAGGAAGGTCACAGGACCCAGGCCGGAGTGTTCCAGAGAAGAAGTTTCCCCCATATTGAATGCCCAGCGGTCTAGTTTAAAACACAGAAGTCGGCCTGGCCAACTTGGCTCAGTGGTTGAGCATTGACCTATGAACCAGGAAGTCCTGGTTCGATTCCCAGTCAGGGCACATGCCTGGGTTGAGGGCTCCATCCCCAGTGTGGGGCATGCAGGAGGCAGCCAATAAATGATTCTCTCTCATCATTGATGTTTCTCTCTTTCCTTCTTTTTTCCCCTCTGAAATCAATTTTATGTATATACTAGAGGCCCAGTGCACAAAATTTGTGCACAGGCGGGGGAGGGGGTGTCCCTCAGCCCAGCCTGTGTCCTCTCATAATCTGGGACCCCTCGGGGGATGTTGGGCCTAAACCGGCAGTCAGACATCCCTCTTATAATCTGGGACACTGCATGCACCAGTGACCATACTTTTCTTACAGGTGAAAGGCATCTTGCTGTTATATGGGCAGCTACATTTTTTTGCCCTGATTATAAAAAGTAGTCCATAATATGATCCTTCTGAGGCAGTAGTACCATTTTCCGCATCTTATGGGTGGAAAAACTGAAGCAGAGAGAAGTTAAGTAATTGGCTTTGTCACACAGTTATAAGTGTCAGAATCGGGGCTGACCATAAAATGTGCAAGCCAGAGTCCATGCATGTCACCACTGCATCATCCATTTTTTCAGTGTTAGAGTAGCCTTGCCAGGTTTTAATTTTTAAATCTAAGAGACTGTTCCCAATATATGGGGTAGGGTTCCTAGGCCTGGCCAGCGATCAGGGCCATCTGTGGGACAACCAGAAAGTGGGGCAATCGGAGGGCCCCACTGGCACCCACCTTGGCTGGCGGCCTGGCACCACCCACTGGCCAGCCCCACTCCCTGATTGCCACTGCTGGTCGCCTCCCTCTTGGGGAGCAGATGCCCAACTCAGGAGCTGCCCCATGTGTTGAGCATCTGCCCCCTGATGGTCAGTGTGCTTCATAGCAACCGACCATTCTGCTGGTCATTCCACTGGTTGGTCGATTTGCATATTAGGATTATATAGAATACTAGAGACCTGGTGCATGAAATTCATGTACGGGTAGGGTCCCTAGGCCTGGCCAGTGATCAGGGCCAATCTGAGCCTTCTGGCTGCCAGCTGGGACCTCCCTTCCTTCCGCGCCATCCCATGGTGGTCAGTGCACATCATAGCGACCTCTTGGTACATGGGAGGAGGCTCCACCAACTGAGCCACACCCTCCGGGCAGCTTATTAATGAGATATTTTACATTCTTTTTAAAAGTTCTAAGTCCTCAGAACCTGTTGTGTATTTTGCACTTATGGCATGTCTCAGCTCAGACTGGCTGTGTTTTTAGTGCTCAGTGGCCACACGTGGGCAGTGGCTGCCTGATTGGCTGGTGCACTTGGCCATCCCCATGTCATTGGCTGTGTTGGTCCTTCCAACTGGTGTAGATCATACGAAATGGCCATCTTTGTGCACGTGGCCTTTTCCTTCTTTTGGGAGCAGATCCCCAGCAGTGGGGTCACAGGGGCACGTGGTGTTTGAGACATTGTTGATCTGTGTTTTAAGTGCTCACCCATGTGAGGAAGGACTTGGAAGAAGAGAAACATCACCTCAGGAGCCAGATCAAGACGTTGGCGGAGCAGAACTGGAGCTTTCTAGAAGAGAGTGTGGAGAACAGGACTCAGCGCCTGTAAGGGGTGTGGGCTGACCGACGTCTGTCCACAAAGGGCTCCGTCCGGGCTTCCAGCTCCACGCCTAACCCTCGACAATCTGGGCACTGGTGTCCCAAGGGCAAGGGGACAGGCCATCTTCCCAGCTCATCCTTCTCTCGTTTCCCTGGAATGGTACTAGATTTCTGCAAGTAGGGGTGGTTGGCTTTTGTTGGCTTTTCAAAGACACTGCCCACTGCCAGACGCTTTTTAATCTGCTTTTGGAATTTAGTTCAGTTTTTAAAATATGACAGAGGTACAGGGAAAGAATTCAGATCGGGGACTGAGCCCTTTCTGTGTCTGATTTCCTCTTAATGGATGGGAGAGCTGGTTGTTGGTGAGCCGTGCTTGTGCTCCTTCTGCGGACAACCTTGTGGCCAGAAACCAGGACGGGCGATGGTATGTGAGAAGAGCTGTGTGCAGACCAGACAGACGTTGAGGAGCTCCATGGAGGCATAGAAGGAAGCATGGTGGTGGGAATGGGGGTTCTGCTGCTGACCCGGATAGGGACAGGGCTTGACAGTAGAGTAGGAGGTAGGGGGGCATGAAAGTGGAGCACAGCGTGGTCTGGGTGCAGGCAGTGGCAGAAGGGAAGGCTGGAGCAGGCGGCGCTCGGCTGTAGAAGGCGTCCATGCCCCCCTAAGGATTCACTGAGAGGGAGTGTTTATGGGATGCTACAGAAATGGCTAATCCGAGGCCTGGCAGGTACAAGGAAGCCCAAAAACATACTCTCTTGAGCTTGTCTCTGTGGTAACAGTACAGAGATCAGCTTTGGATATTTGAGGACCCGGACCTCAGCCCAGGACCCAGCCGGCAGGCATCTGGAGAGAGTGGACGGACACTTCTGGACCTGTTGACAGAATCGGCAAGGTAGGGGCCCCAGTCAGTTAGGCCCACTCCGAGTGAGTGGAAAAGGGAGCTTGATCACTTCCCCGGAAGTCAAGGTAATCTTCCTCGGGGATTAGCCGAGACCCCGTTGATTTAGGTAGAGAATATTTGTTATCTCTTTCTAGTGTCTAATTTGTTTAAAGTTAGGGCAGACCTGCTGTGGCAGAATGCAAAAGTCTCTAGCAGCTGTGAGATTTCTGTTTTTCAGAGTCTTTTGCTCTCCATCATAGAGGTAATCAGCCCACTTAGCTAATAAAAATTTCTGTCTATGTATAAATAAGGGTTTCAGTTTGCTCTGATTTGTGAATTTGCTGTATTAAATTGAAATTTTGAAGTTCTAGGATTAATTTAAATTTGTGAAATTTCAAAGAACAAATAACTTATTTATGGAGTTTCTTATCTCTTTTGGTGGTCAGAGACTTCCAGGGTCAAGGCTTACAGTTCTGCAGGGTAGAGATTTACATGCCCTGTCCCTGCCTGTGACATCATAGTCCAACGTGAGCCACCTGAGGCGGAACTAAGGCTGAAGTTATTATTAACTGTCTATAGACCCCGTTAATCCTGGTTGTGTGTCTTGTGCAGTCTGTCGTCTTCATAGTTGTGTGTTTTGTTTGATTTGTCATTTTTAGTTATTAGGATCCTCATAGAGGTCATAACCTAATCTTTCCCTTCCTCCCTCATCCTGATTCTGACAGCATCTGTAACTGGATTAAAGATCTTTTCTTTCAGGAGGCCATCCAGGCTTTCAGTTCACAAGAAATCTCCCTACACACCCTTATCCTCATCCCCTATCTTTCCAGGCCAACTAAGAGTCATTTTTCTCCACATGTCGGACCCCAGCCTTCGAAAGGGAGGACTACTACAGTGGTAGTCTGTAGTTTTCTCTGAAACTCCCACTGTTTCTATTTCTCCCCTCTGTAGAAATTGTCTTCCTCTGACTCCACAATAAGAAAGGGAGACAAGCAACTGGACTGGGGAACGGGGATGGTCTCAGAGATCAAGAGTAGTGAAGGAGGAGGATTTAAGATCCTCTAGGGGCTTAGAGTAAAGAGGAAAAATCTATGAGGGAAAACAATGGTTACAGAAAGAAAAAAAGGTATCCTTAAATGTAAAAAGCCTAAATATACAGGATCTCAGACCATTTGCCTTGTTTCAGGACAGAGTAAATGGTTAATGCAGAAAGGGAAGGGAGTGTCGGCAGTTAATTATGAAGCAGGGAGAGATAGGTTTTTGTTGATTTTTACTGGCTGCAGACCGCTCTGCTGGCGTAGGGGTCTGGTCCAGGTGTCTTATCAGAACTTCACTAGATTCAACATCGCAAGTTTTCTGCAAGCACAATTAATCTTTCTCTGCCCTGTTTTATCTTTTTTAACCCTTCCAATACTAAATTAGACCGATACAATATACTTGAAATTGCATAAGGAAAAATATAACAGTTTTTACTAGACTAATTTACCTGTTCTTAGTTTTATCACAGAAGGTCTAGATATATTTTCTTGAAAGTAAAAGTACATTTAAAATGTGTTCATAAGTATTAATCTAAAAATGCTGACTGTTCACTTTTGGTAATCATTAAAGGATTGCGGTTTCTAAGAATAAAGAATTCTAATACATAAAAAAAAAAAAAAAAAAAAAAACCTAAACTAAACTCCCAGGAGCCAAGTGGAGGAGAAACGGAGCTGAAGTCCACAGCCGCCCTGGTGATTTAGAACTGATTGCTAGGCTGATTCAGCCCCCAAGAGCCAGGTGAAAGAAAGCGGGGAGGGGGGGCTGGGGGTGGCGAGGGGGGGCGGCTGGATGCCCGAGCTGCCTGCAGCGGCCCTGGAAGCAGCAGCAGCAGTGAGAAAAGCAGGGGACAGCAGACATTTACCTGACACTAGAGCTGCCCCGCTGCTGCCCAGTGAGTAATAAACGTTTTACAACAAGCAATGCAAGACTTAGGCCTTTGGCTTGCTGGCTACAGCAGTTAAACCAGAAGCCAGTGACTGCTACTAGTCTCCCTGCAGCCCCAGAAATAGAGCAGCAGGCCCGGGATCTGTGAAAGCAGCAGGTAGAGCTAGTGGAAGCTCCCTGTTTGTGAATGTACTGAAAGGGTTCAGTACCTGTTGCTGCTGGAAGAGGAGGGGCTGAGATCCCTTCCAGTGCACTCCCTTGGGAGAGGCCTTGTCGCTGCTCTGCCACAAAGGGGACTGGCGGGAAGACAAGGGGCCTCATACCCAAGCCACTGCCACAGAAGCGCTTTGCAATATGCAAAGCTGTTTCTAACTGCAACTCTGGCTGTTTGGGACTGGCAGCTTAAAAGTCAAAGAGCAAAAGAAAGGCACTCTCCCTGGATCGGGGAGCCTTCAGGACTTTGAGATTCTCCAAAAGAGGAGGAGTCTGCCTGAGGGATGGCAGAGACCCTGTTGGGCTGGAAGGACCTAAGGCCACATGTTAAACTTATAAATTACAGCTTTCTAGGCAGATGTCCAAGCCCAGTTATGTAGAGGTTAAGCTGCTTGTATACAGCAAAACAACCTTCTCCCGTGCCAGAATACATTTTAGGGAAATTAGATAGGTTGTGTTTGTGACTAGAAAGAAGAACCAGCCACCATACACAGCCCTGACAGTGGCCTGCAGAAAACTGTACAATAGACTTAGATGATGCCTGCGTCTTCATGGACATGGCTCCAGAGAGACGAGGACAATTTTACTTTGTGTAGGAAGGTCAAGAATAGACCTTAGTCACCTCCCTAAGATATTTGTATAGCCCTACCATGTCTCATATATGGTAGCAGAATATTTGGCTACCTAAGGTGGCCACAATGCCAATATTGTACTTCATTGTGTTAATAATATTGCATTAGCCTTACAGATTTGAATGCAGTTGCCAAAAGGACAGGTGCCCAAATGAGCTAGAAAAATATCCATCTGGTTTTGATCTCTATTAAAAGACAGTTGGCAGCCTGTCTACTGACTTGCAGGCCTGTGTGACCATGCCCATGTCAGGGGTTGCACAAACCTCAACTTTAGGAAACTGGGAAAGGCCTGCTTGGAACAGAGGAAAGTGGTGAGTACCAGCCCTCTGTTACAGGAATTACAGACCCTGTGAGGTCCTGTAACACGTGAGACTACAAGTCAAGTAGGGGGAACCCTACTACAAGGTCAGCTGTAATCGCCTACTTGAATATAGACACATTTTGAATTTCTTCTTGCCATTTGAAGACAGTTATATTACTTTAAATAGTCCATGAAAAGGACTGACAAGGAAAATTAGAAGATCTTAAAGCAGGTCAGTATAGTTTTCTCCTTATACAATTCCTCCAAAATTTGGCAATTCTTAATAAATAAATCATGGCAATGCATTTCTTTGCATAAATTCAATAAGACTGGTTTCTAATAGTGGTCTTAGTAACTGAAAACTTTGACTGGAGTATCATGTTTTAAAGAGCCCTGTCTGAACTCTGAAGACTTGAAGCCAATAAGAGAGCCACAGAAAAAGCCTGGTATCCTGCTTGGGAGCCGTAAAAATAGATAGCATCAGGCCCGTACCCTACCATTGCTGGCGGTTGGCCAGAGTAGAAGGGGAGCAATAAGGATGCCTCTGCGTCGCTGCGGAACCCCGATGCACTCTAGGCTGCGATGAGTAGGAGGGCTACTGAGATGGGCCTTAAAACCTAGGGTGTGGGCCCAGGTGGAGTCGCTGCAGGTGAGGGATTCACCTAACTCAGCAGATACTGCAGGCAGGATGGATGGCAGCTGCATGGCTTGGCTACCTGGCCCTACGGGGCACACTACGATTCAATCATGAAATTCAGGCAAAGGTAGTCAGTTAACATTCTTGTTGTGTTTATGCAAACTATCAGGCCAAATTGAATACAATAGATAAATTGGTCTTGATCTGGCTCTTTTGATAAACATAGAGTTAATTTTGAGGAGAAAAATTCTATTTTAATAGAGGTCATTAAAACTGAAATGTTTTCTTTCCCTTCCACCGGACCATTTGTTACAGTTTGTCTCTGCCAGGTCACAAGCCCACCTCCTTCTGTGCCCAGGCCTCATCGTCCCTCTGACAGACAGCAAGGATTTTTTGACTCTGAGAGAAAACACCGTCCCTCCTCAGCATGAAGCTACAGAAGAAATTCAATGTCCATCTTCCCTAAAAGAATTCAGAGCCAGGATCCTTGCGGTAATATATTAGGCAGTTAGACAGACATGAGCAGAGCAAGGATGATGGGCCAACTAGCACTACCAGATGTAAGTAAGTCTTTCCACCTCTACATATGTGAGACAAGGGGCATAGCCAAAGAGGTACTCACCCAAAGTCTCAGCCCCTAGAAAAGGCCGGTAGCTTATTTGTCCAAAAGACTTGACCCCTTTGCATTTGGGTGACCTACTTGCATCCAGGCTGTAGCAGCCACAGTCATGCTTATCAAAAAAGCAAATAAGTTAACCCTAGGGCAGGAACTAATCCTAACTGCCCCACATGAGGTTGAGGCTTTACTCTGGAACACACTGGAGCGCTGGATGTCAAACACTCGAGTCACCCAGTTTCAGGCTCTCTGGGGGACAAAAGAAAAATCAGTAACAATTTATACTGATAGCAGGTACGCACTTACAACGGTTCACGTACATAATGCTATTTAAAAGGTAAGGGGACTCCACAGAAGCAAGAGGGAACCGGACCACAGACGAAGCGGCTTGGGAGGCTGCTCTAAAACCAGTGGGGCCTCTACAGATTCTAGTGACTCTTCCAGACCCTGACCTACCCAATCTAGAAAAGCTGAAATCCATAACCAATCTTTATTCAAGTTCTTACAGGCTTACAGTCTACCCAGGAAGCAATCCAGAAGCACATCTGAGACGCTCTGCCTGTACCAACTTCTGATCCAATTCATCCCTTCCACCCAGGTGACTCTGTTTGGGTAAAGAAATTTGCCACCCAAGGACTGACTCCTACCTGGAAAGGACCACCTCCATGGCAGTCAAGGTCGACGGAATCCCAATGTGGCTTCATCACACCCGGCTTAAGACAGCCCAGGAAAAATAGAGAGTCCAGGACTTTTCGGACTCTCTAAAGATTACTCCTGGCCCTCATTCAGGGCCCTTATCTTATAAGCAGGCCCACTAACTTTATTAGGCAGAAAATTAAGATTATAGTCCTCAGGGGTAAATATAACTCACTCCCTGACAATGACTAAGAGTCAATGATTTGACTCATGTACATAAAACAAGTGGGGAATGAAGCATCCATCTTATATAAACACTGCTGTTTGACATTTTAACTCAGCTATTTGGCTTCTGTAGATGCTTGCTTGCTTAAATAATAAGGAAAATAAGACTACTCCCACTTCAGAGAGACCATTAAACCTTCCCCGGATGAAGTTATCAGTGCTGGCACCAGGCCAGGCCTTTGGTTGAGGTCTCAAGGCCCCAGCACATAGGGGCTCTTTAAGAACTTGCAAAGGGGGGGGGGGGCGGAAACACCCCATATTTGGGAGACAAAGAAGGTAAAAACATATAAATAGGGAAAGTTCCTCCATGTTGGGGTCCAGAATTTGAGAAACATTTTCCTCTGAGCCCTCGTGTAATAAATGTAACTCCATCTCTCTAAGAGTTGTTTGGTTCTTCTCCGGTTTTCTGTAACAGTTCCAGGAAGTGAGCCTGGTGGTGGAGAGCCACACGGCCCAGGCCTGAGGAGCACTCCCAGCCTCTATCCCAGGTATGCACCTTAATCAAATCTGCAACCTCTCTGGGCCTCAGGTTTTCCCATGGGTAAATGAGGGGTGAACAAAATCAGCGGTTTGCAAACTGTGTCCATTGGGGTTCTATGAGGCTGCCCCAGCTGCCCCACTGTGGGCTGGGGGAGACAGGACAGGCAGGCTCAGAAACCACTTCAACAACGTATCCTGTGAAAATCCTTTTCGTGTAAGGCTTTGCATATCTGCCTCCTTGGAAAAAAAAGCGTTCTTCAACTGAAACACTTTTGAAAAACATGGAATCAGAACATTTTTTCTCTAAAAATCTATGTCTATGCCCAGGTCTTCTCCCCAATTCCAAGTCCCTTTCTAATTTCAACTCCTGAGACAAGTAAGATATGAGAGTCTGGAGTATTATGTAAAGCCACTGAAATCATTATTATCATCGTAATAATTACCTGACTGTGTTTCTGGGGTGAAAATTTATACCAAAATATCTCACATGACCAGAGGCTCATGGACTCAATTTAATTTAAATTAATTAGTTAATGAATATTTTAAAAATTTTAAGTTTCACATCAACATTCAGCTATCTAGCTTCTCGAAGGGTAGGGAGAAAGCATAAACAAAAGGCCCTGGCAGGTGTGGCTCAGCAGTTACAGTGTCAGCCCTTGTACGGAAGGGTCATGGGTTCAATTCCCAGTCAAAGGCATGTACCTGGGTTGTGAGATTGTTCCCCAGCATGATAGGGGAGTGTGCTGTAGGTATCCAAAATCTCTCTCGCATCAATATTTCTCTCTCCTACTCCCTCCCTCCCTTTTACTCTCTATAAAGGTCAGTGGAAAAATTATCCTGGGATGAGGATTTAAAAAAAAAAAAAAGCCTAAACAAAAGAATGACCTGGCAGCCAGGGACTGCCTCCCAGCTGACAGCCTTCAGAGGGTGTGTATTCTCCATGGGAGCCTGCTCTATCGCTGACACTCCTCGCCACACCTGCTGGACCTGCCTGGCCACCGCAGGCACCTGAGTTTGCAGCCCCCCAATACGTAGTAAAACAAGGCTGTGGGAAGGAAGGCTTCATGTGGTCATGCCTCTGGGTTGAGACAAGACCTGGATTTGAATCCTAACTGTGCCACTACACTCAGGATTGACCTTGAACAAATTATGTAATCTCTCTGAGCCTCTTTCCTTATCTGTTTGAAAAAAACAGATAATAGCTCAGTCAATTCTCATGATTTGCCATATCATGTCCTATCAAGCCATCTCCAACACTGCTTTAGTGTATACTAAAGCTGTTCCCAACAGTTCCTGTGAGTCTCTGGCCACATTTTTGTCAACCAATCAAGACATAAAGACACTTTGTGTAATATCCTCACAGCCAACGGCACCATACCTTGGGCCTGAATGACCCGTACGTGCCACTTTTATACTTTCCCTGAGGCCCAGCACAGCCTTGTACTTAGGGACACTAGATAGCACTTCAGCCCTCCATTTGGGGGCCATTTCAAACAGCGAAATTGCCACCAAAAAGCATGAAAATAGAACTCCATGGCACTCAATGGTCCACGAAAGGGATGCTAGTTGGCAGTGTGAGAGCTGAAACAAGGCCAGAGTCAAAGGCCTTGTTTAACCACAGCTGCAAATGAGCACATCAGGCGACTCCCGCATCTCGCACTCTGGACCGACCCATGAAAGTACCGATTTGGTGACGACAAGTGCATTTCAGCAAGGAGGTGAATTCACCGATAGGGAATGTGTGAATGACTGGGAGCGAGCATATGTCCTTCCCAGGATCGCTGGTGTCAGAGGATGAAGGTGCCTGTGCCTGACACAGTTATCACCATCATCAATGTGGGAGGGGCAGTTATTCAAACCTAGACAATGCTCCATCCTAACTGTCACTAGTCCTTCCATCCCAGCCACCAGCTAGAGTCCCTTTACCTTGTGACCATCCATCCAGCTGTTACCGTGATAGGGTTGGTAAAAGTACCCCATTACCAGGGGACTCACTTGAGCTGAGCTCAGTGGATGCTGAGGGAGTTGGTCTGAATGAAACCCCGCAGATGCCGCTGCAGGGGCTAAGGCAGTTAGCTGTCTACCTCCTGCCGCAGCCTCTCATTCTCCTGGGCGGCCAGGGCCTTGGCCTCCTGCTCCTGCTGCAGGGCCTCCCGGTTGGTGGTCAAGAGCTGCCTCAGCTCCTGCAGCGCCACCTCCTGTGGGAGCTGGTCCTGCTGCCTGAGGAGGGACACCCACCCACTAGGCATGGACTCTCAGGAGCCTGCACAGCCTCCATGAGCAGCTTCTCTCTGCAGAGCTGCGGGAGGCGGGGATGGGCAGGGGTCTCCTGCAGCCCCAGAGCCAAGTCCCCCGCCTCCCACCCAACATGTCCCCCGGGTCCTTCCCAGTCCCTGTGAAGCAGTGGGTACTGGGGAAACACGAGAGGTCAGGGTGAAGGTGGGGCAGGAGACCTGGAGAGCCTGCCAGTCACCCCACCAGTTGCCGGCATGCACATAAGCCTGACCGCCTTGCTCTCCATCTCCAGGGACCCACACAGCAGCATTTTGGGGCAGCTGTGCTCATCCATGAGGGCCTCGTCCTGCCCCAACAGGTGATCAAGGGGCGCCCCCAGGCAGGCGTGGTCCTGCAGCAGGGCCTCCTGGACTTCAGTCAGTTGCTCCTGCTGCTCTCCCAGCTCCTGAAGCTCCCTCTCCTTGGCCCGCTGCTGGATCTCAGAGCCCAGAATGGAAGGTTCTACCTGCCAAGAGGGAAAAGGTGATGATGCCTCACTGGGTGCAAGCCATGGGGAGCCAGAGACTCCGCATCCCTGCACCCCCACATGCAGTGAGGGGCCAAGAGCAGGGCAAGTGCAGACACCAAAATTGCAGGGACCCTCAGGGCAGGCAAAACCCAGCTGTGCTGAGGACGGTTCCTCCAGGAATTAAGGAACTGCGCTGGGAGAGACCACATCATGACATAAAGGGACTATCATATGGTGCTAAACGGAGTCCTGCGCCCCTCTCCACACACGTGAGCTTTTTGGCAAATGATGCCTGTTCTCTGGATAAGCTCCTTGGGTATCCTCTTTCACTACTTTTAAAATCCTATTTTAAGAAGAGTACCTAGAACATCACTATGAATATCTGAACAACACTACCAACCAATTTACCCTGATATTTTCGGAACAACCACCCACCCAGCACAGCCAGCAGCACCTCCCTTCTCCCTCAAGTCCTGTCAACCTAAAACAAGATTGCCAGTGTCCCTGGGAGGCAATAACTGCCCTCGTCCCCCTGCCACTGCTGAGAATTGCTGGTCTGAGCTGCAGCTGAGCGAGGAAACTGGTACCCAGGAATCACTGATCAATGACCAGGACACAGCTGTGATCCTGAACGCTCCCTCTTGCAGGCAGGGGCACTGGGGGAGGGAGGGGGGCATGCTCTCTGGAGGGCCTACCTGTGGGGCTTTGTGCACCTTCAGGGTGTCTCCGATGTTGAGCAGCTGCTCTAGGTCTTCCTCCAGCTCTTCATGGAGGGTCTCCAAGTGCTGGCTCTTGGCCTTTTCCTGCTGCAGTTGGATCTCCAACTCTTCCACCTACAGAGCCTAAGCCCCAGCCCTGCCAGTCACACAGTGAAGTTTGTTTTAAAGCAAACCCCACACCTGTCACCGCATGGGACACCTGGCCACTGGCTTGCCCGTATTCCGGACATCACCGCTACCTGCTTCCGGAGCTGCTGGTTCTCCTCTGCAGCTCCCGCACTTGACGTTGCTCTCCCGCAGCTCCTGGTCTGTGCCCTGGATTGTCTGGTTTTCTTCCTCCAACTCCAGGATCTGGCTGGAGGCTGAAGAGCAAAGTGGAGTCAGAGCCCAGATGCCAGGGCCTCCGCTTCCACGCTCTGTCCCCATCCCCGAGACAGCCATCACCCTGAGCCCTGGGTTTGAGGGGCTGGGGCTGGTCAGCTGGGTGCCCTCCATTGTTCACAGGGTGCAGTTGCTATCGGTTATGGCCCCTCTGCTGGCTCAGCTGGGGTCTGTTCGGGGAGCCACCCAGCGCTTAAGAAGAGAGCAGATGACCATGGAGAAGCCAATGCAAAAGTTCAAGATGGTGAAACTGCTGGAACCATATTTTGCCAAGTTCTAACTTGACCATCAAGTCAAGGATTTCAGAGACTCACAGAGATGGCAAAGAGATGGTGGTGTCTGTGCCAGCCCTCAGAGTGAGGGGGCTTGGGGGGCTCGGCTGAGTATGTGGGGGGCACAATAATTGGCCAGTATGTCTGCAAGTGGTAGAGGCTCTGGGGGGGGGGGGGGTGTGCCCAGTACTTGCCATCCCTGGGTAAGGTCCTTCAGGAGAAGATGGCACTTAGCAGCCCCTTCCCAGGGAGACAGAGGGCCGACTGCAGCCATCTGCCCGATTATGAAATGAACGGAGGAAATCATGCCCAGGGTACTGTTACAATGGAGGTTAGTGAGCACTGGGGAAGCCTCCTGCCATCCAGAGTTTCAATCGCCCATGAACAGATCTGGGTGTCAGCATGCTGTCATCTGGAAGCTCCTGGGACTGTCCGCATGGGAGCTGAGAAATTGGGCAACACTTACTTTGTAGTTTTTGTCCTGACTTCAAGGCCGCCAGACCCTTCATGTTCTTCTTGGGGAGAATTGCAATGAAACAGTTCCAAATGGTCCTTGAATAAAACCCTATTTACTTGGGGTGATGATGGGCTGACACAGGAGATTCAGAGCCAAGGACTCAGCTCCCTGGATGAGGGAGAAGCCGCAGCCAGGCTGGCTCCCAGGCACCAGGGGCTGCTGCCTGCCATCTGACAGCTGTTCCAGCTCCCAGCTCAGGTGGTCAGACTGGTTCATCCTCTGGACCTGTTCAGCCTCGTGGGCCATGTTGTCCCCCAGCAGCTTCTCAAGGAACTGCTGGAGGCTGTGTCCAAGGTCCTAGTGCAGGAAGAGGGGCGGGGTGAGGATGGGCCCCAGGGCACCCTCTGGGCAGCCCCCCCCATCCCCCCCCAAGGGCCTCCATGCAACAGCTCATTTCCAAAAGCACAGCCACACAAAAGTGACTCCAACACAGTGCCCAGCTGTGAGACTCACAGCCACTAAAAGACATACTGGCCTAGTGACCTAGGTGATGAAGACATCCGAGGTCTCTGAGTGCTGTCTGAACAAAGTGACGTACAGCACAGGGCTTTAAAGCAAGTAACATGATGACCGGCAGCTCTGTGGCCCCTTAGCAGGTCTAACATGTCTTGGAAAGCCTGTAGGGACTCCCAAATCACAGCTCAACCCACATCCTAAACACCAACAGAGACCCTTTTTGCAACAGGCACCCAACTACATACATCCTTACAGAAAAGCAGCACAGCAGTCAGGCCCTATCTGTTAGTTTGTTTTTAACATATATAGATTTTTTTTTCATATATTTTTATTGATCTCAGAGATGAAGGGAGAAGGAGAGATAGAAACATCAATGATGAGAATCATTGATCGGTTGCCTCCCACAGGACACCCCTGGGCATGGAGCCTGCAACCTGGGCAACCGCCCCAGCCAGGCAGGCCCTGTCTGTTTTGAGGGCCTTAAGTGATGCCCACTTAAGCCATTGTGTTGGCAGCAGCACCAACCCACTAGCGGAAAATCAAAGACACAACATAAACCTAAACCTGCCCCAATCTGTTGTACACATAGTCCAAGAGTATCTGACATGTACAGGCTCGTCTGGTTGGACGAGTGCACCTGCTGACTTCGCTGAGCTCGGTTCCTTAACAAGGAAGGGGTGGGGACTACGAGCTATTCCGGGTTTGAGGGCGGAGCCTAGGCCTCTCAATTCCACAGTCACTGCACTGACCTGGGTCCTGGAGATAAATGGCTATTCCGGCGAGCTTTTTTGTTCAACACACAGCTCCTATCTGAACAGTTTACATACGTCCTCTTGCAAAACCAAAAGCTCTCGGCAGTTTCCTGGAAATGAGGGCTAACCAACAATACTATGGGGCTCTGTGTGTCAGGCACATGCTGGGTGTGGGACGCACTGGCCGGTCCCTCACAGGCCCCCTCCCGGGAGGATCCGCGGGGCTTACTCCGGCCCCACTGCCCCCCAGCACACCCCGGGGACCCTTCCGCTCTTTACCCTCGACTCTGCTGCCGCCCCGGGAGCCCTCCCAGACCCACTCGGTGTCCTGGGGGGCTGAGTGTCCCCTGAGTGCCTTCAGAGTTTGGGGACTCGCATACACGGGGTGTGTCCGTGTCTCTCGGTGGGCAGTTTTCCAAGGCTGGCCCCACTCGCGGGTTTGAACCACTAGGAGTGGGCGGCAGCTCCTGCCTTTCCAGCTCGTGTTCCTTTTCCCTGCTCGGGACAGAGCCCGGTTCTTGGTAGAAGGGGAGCCATGGACCTACGTCCGTGGACACAGTTCCGATCAAAGTCTGGCAGTGGGAAAGGTTTGCTCACAGACTCTGGATTCACCTGGCACCGTCTCTCTGCCCATCCGCGGCCCTGCTTGGTGCCCTCTGTCCTCGCCAAATTCACTCTTCACAGCAGCGGCGAGGGGGAGGCGGGGACAGGACCTTCTTACACACGAAGAGGCTCTGCACTCACCGACTCCATGCCACCGACTCTTCTGTCCACTGACTCTTCACACACCGACAATTCACACGACTCCACACCCTCCGACTCTGCCCCCCACATCCCACTGTCTCCGTGCCCCGTTACAAACGGCTCTCTGCCCTGCATTCTAAACGGCTCTGCCAGCGGCTCACGCCCCATGCTGCTTTAGAATACACAAAAATTAGGACACTCTCCCTATGAAACCTAAGATCTATCAGGGCATAGACAATATAAAGAAACATAAAGGTCATATTAAATATACCATATCATTATAAATGGAAATTAACCACTTAATTCTAATTTTGTCTATCCACATTTCTAAAAATTATTTTTTTTCCCCATCAGCCGAATTACAGAAATTCGATCCGTCCCTTTTAGGTAACACACGCATTTTCTTTTGTGGAGTCTTACCTAGAGAGCTCAGCTCGGAAATTCTCACCACCGACTGTGAATAGTTCATACATTAGAACACCTGAACCCCACCAGTCAACTGCCTAAAAAAACAATTTGACAGACCATTCACTAATGTGTAATTTATAAGAAAAATGAACAAAGTAAAGCTGTATATTTGGACAATACTTTATTTTTAAAAATATATCTTTATTGAGTTCAGAGGGGAAAGGAGAGAGAGGGAGAGATAGAAACCTCAATGATGAGAGAGAATCATCAGTCAGCTGCCTCCTGCACGCCCCATAATGGGGATCGAGCCCCCAAGTGCCCTGACCGGGCATCAGATGGTGATCTCCTGTGTCATAGTATGAAGCTCAATCACTGAGCCATGCCAGCTGGACCGGAAAATATTTTAACAAAAAGATTTTGTACATAGCTTTCTGTGCAAGGAGTATTAAATTAGCACATGCAAGAAAGGCATTTAGAGAACAAATATACAGGTGTCCTCAGAACAGAATTTAAATATTTAGGCTGTCAATTAATGAACCAAAAGTGTTTTATTTCTAAACTAGTAATGGTTTTACTTGGGTTAATTAAAAAACTCATTCTTAATTTAAAGTAAATTTAAATTGTTTTAAGTAGATGAAATCTCTGGACTTATGATAGAGGGGGAAAAGGTACTGATTAGCATTTATATTAGTTATCCAGCTCCAATAACTGTTATAAAAATACTTAAAGTAAAACCGGACAAACAATGGATCCGGGCTGCTGGTCACTACTTGAGCCAATGAAGCAGAGACAGGGTTGACTCATATATGAGCATTTATCCCATTAATGCGGGTGGAATGGGAGAGCAGCAGGTCATCCACAAACGTCAATCTGGTCCCAGAGGCACTCCCCCCCCCCTCCCCAAAAGCCAGCTGCTTATCTTGGGTAGAAGAACAAAGATTCCATGGGAAAGTAGAAATTACAGGCATGGGAGAGTAGGCAAGGTATAGTGGTTAGGGTTACATGCAATGAGGGCTGGGAGGTTCCCAGAGGGAGGGTGCCTCTGGGACCAGAGTACAGGTAACAAGGTTGTTAATCTAGGCAGTTCTCAGAAAGAATGACCTGCATTCCCATGTTAGCTCCCATGTCCCAGGGCGTACAGCTCTCAGCCAGATTAGAATGTGCTTTCTCTAATCAGAACTGAACAATCACGGTTACCAGAGAACAATTAATATTTATTATGATTATAGCTCATCCCCAACATTCTATTCCTGCCCCTAACAAAAGAACAAAAATGGGAAAAAATCCCACCTAAAGGTGTTATTTTTTCATAACTATCTCAATCAATTCCTCAGATAGAACCTATCCCATAAATCCATCAGTCTTCATTTGTGGGAAGCATGATGAGATTTAAAATAATGTCAAACAAATGTGATCTAAACTGGAAATAAATTTATAGATGTAGTGACCTGAACTGAGAACAGAGCAAATGACATATAATTTAAAGAATCTTGATATATTGAAAATTACTTATTTAATCATTATGCAAATCAAGATTTCAATAACAGTTGAATTTATGAGCTTATGCCAATGAGATATTAACTGGATGCTAAAATTTTAAACACTCGGCTCCCAATTTTCAGGGCCAGCATTTCAGAGAAATGATGCAAAATTTATGAACCTACAGCTATTTTAAAGAAAATACATAACAATGACACCAAAAACAGAAGGAGGCCGACTGAAACCACAAAAGAGTGAGTGCAAGCCTGGCCCAGTGGTGAGCAGGTTGCATACATTACATCTCATTTAATCAACTCAAAGTCATCAAGGTGTTTCATGAGCTCACATTGACTTAGCTGTGTTTTAGACCTCGGATATGCAGAAAGCTTAGGAGTAATATAAGGTTTTCTTTCCTACGAGTTGGTTCCATGACCTGGCTGGTATGGCTCAGTTGGTTGGAGCATCGTTTTGTACATGGAAAGGCTGTGGATTCAATTCCCAGTCATAACATATACCTAGGTTGGGCATTTAGTCCCCGGGACGGGTGCGTATGAGAAGCAACCAATTTATGTTTTTCTCTCACACCAATGGTTCGCTCTCTCAAATCAATAAGCATATCCTCAGGATAGGTTTTAAAGAAAAAAATGGGCTCCCATTAGGTCTTAGAAGGTAATTTTCAAATTTTAAGTTATAAATTCTTACCAAATTTCCCAACAGTTTCAAAGAACACCTTGAAGCACACTAAACCAGCAATACCATTCTTTTATTTATACAAGCAGTTTTACCAGCACCTGAGCCTGGCTCAGTGGTTGAGTGTTGGTGTTGACCTATGAACCAGGCGGGCACATGCCCCGATTGTGGCCTCAATCTCCAGTGTGGGGCATGCAGGAGGCAGCCAATCAATGATTCTCATCATTGATGTTTCTCTCTCTCTCTCTCCATCTCCCTTCCTCTATGAAACCAATTAAAAATATATATAAAATAAGCATTCTCTTTAAAAAATAAAAAAGGAAGGATAGAGGAGAGGGCAGTGGGTCTCAGCTGTGGCCCCACATAAAAAAACCTGAGGAGGTTCAGCAGACAAGCCCCCTCTCCTCCTGCCTCTGGTCTTGGTGGGGCCTCTTCCAAAGTGATCAGAAGGCTCTACGGTGATTCTGCCGCACAGCCGAGTCCAGCCCCACTGGCTAAGTGTGGGGGATGCTTAACTCACAAGGACTGCCCTGCACGCGGGCCACTCACAGGGTCTCACCACAGAAACACAGTTGCCATTCGATCCCTCGGAACTCGTGCTGACCAGGCGGGGCACCTGACTCACAGCTCTAACTATCTCCCAGACTTCCACGGTGGGTTCACATCCACAGGGAACTCAAAGCAATTAGGAGTAAAAGTGACTCACCAAAGCTCTTTGCAATTTCCTCAGTTTCTCTACAGTCTCGGGGTCTGTTGTAGTAATATATAGAAATATTTTAAAATGTCTAAAAATGTTTAAAAGGTTTTAAAATGTTTAACTTTACTGAAACCTAAAGCATGATATTAAGAACACATACCCTACTGCCCTAAACGTGTGTATTCCATAGATAAGGATTTGAACTTTGATTACTGACTTAGAGTGACTTGCTATGAGAGCCATATGTGTGAGTGACGTACTTCCCCCCAGATATGCACCCACGAGTGCACACCGATTGATAACACGTAATTCATGGATAGCCACCTGAACTGCTGCGGGTATGAACAGACTTTAAAAACGGGTCCTGACCAGTCAACAGTGCTCGCCTATCAAGACATCCACAAAGGCACATCCTTCTGCCAGTCCTACAGACGACACCACACTGTGCCGCTCCACGCTCTGCTCCCAGACAGACGACAGAAGAACAGTTAGTACCTCCCGATGGAGATGCGACCGAGCTCTTGGGTGAGGAACGCCAGCCCCCTGCATCCGGACCAGCCCAGCGCAGCTGCTGGACCCCAGAAGGGATCCCGTTAAGCCTGTACCCGCAGCATCAGGAACTTTCGTGAGTAATAAAATGCTGTGTGATTTGCAACTGCATATGTTTTTATGTGGTGTAATTCCTCCAGCAGTTAATTTGTTCTGTGTATGCTTGAAACTGAAATTAAGGTTTTTGGTCTTTTCGGTCCTAGGCCTGCCCTTGGTCCTGCTTGCATAGAGCAGTCTCTTTGCTAGCAACTACTTAAATGTCCCAACACCTGCATGGTTAAGCTTATCTAAGCTTATGCCTTGGATAACACCCCAGATCCTTTTCCCGGGATCTACTTGGGAGAGGGTCATAGCCAGGAATCCTCTGCATGTCACTGTTCTTCAGTACCAACATCTTTTCCAACATAAAGCAAATCTTAAAAATATAAACAAAAGAAAGAGAAAGCCAAAATTTCAAATTGTCTAAACAACTGACCTTCAACTTGGGAAGAAGTAAACCAACTCTGCACATGGCCATCACTGCAGATAAGCCAGATGGCCTCGGGCAGCCCATCCCCACTCCTCCTCTGCAGCCTTTTCCCATAAATCTGGCACCGGGCCTCCACCAGACCTCCACCGGGGCCTAACCACTGCCCACAGATCTCCAGTTCCCTCTCCTGCCCCCCCCCCCCCCACTCCTCCCACTGATCCCCCCACTGGGCTCCTCCCTCCTGGCCCTGTGCTCTGAGTCACCCCTCCTCTCCACGACAGTTGCCATTCCTTCCCCACTCCTGGCCTGTTCACTTTTTTAACTTTTAAACTGGAAATAATGTCACACCAAGAGAAAAGTTGCAAGAACAGTACAGACACCTCCCAGATACTCCTTTCTGAGATTAATCCAAATATTCACTTTTTACTGATAGAATTCACAAACCATCAAACTCAGCCATTCAAATTCATAATATACACCGAGTATATTAACAGTTGTGCATTCATCTCCACAATCTTAGAACATTTTCATAGCTCACCAAAAATAAGCTTCAAACACAATTTAACAGCCACATCCCAATTATCTGCCACCCACCAGCCCTAGACAACCAAGAAAGTGCTTCCTGTCTCGGCTGACTTCTGTGGGATTTTAAAATTTATTTTTTTTAAATATGTTTTTTATTGATTTCAGAGAGGAAAGAAGAAGGAGAGAGAGGGAAACATCAATGATGAAAGAGAATCATTTATTGGCTGCCTCCTGCACACCCCACACTGGGGATGGAGGCCGCAACCCAGGCATGTGCCCTGACTGGGAATCCAACCATGACTTGCAGGTTCATAGGTCGATACTCAGTCACTGAGCCATGTAGGCCAGGCCGACTTCTGTGTTTTAAACTAAACCGCTGGGCATTCAATATGGGGGAAACACTCAGGCCTGGCTCCCGTGATCTTCCTCCCAAATGTCTGAATGTACGTCAGTGCTTCTAACCCTGAGGCCTCCCACCTCAGGGCCTCAGGACCTCCTCAGAGGGCTCAGACCACACCTCCTCCCAGTGAACATTTCGGGATTTCAGAAATGAGCCCATCTTCCCTTTTGAGCTGTGTGTCCTGCATGTACTGCTGTGCACTGAAGGCCCAAGCTGAGAACATGGGCTGACCCTGGCCTTCCCTCCTACCCATACCCCACCTGGTCGGTCCTACCTCCCCCCTCCTCCACTGGAGCTAATCCCCCCACCACCGGTTTCGACCCCTGAAGGGGGATCTCCCTGCCTGACCACCTCCATCTCCTATGTTGTAGCCAAAGTGACCATTAGCATGTACTCTTCCCAGGCCATTTTCCCACTCAGAACCCTTCAGGTACCTCCACAATAAAAGCCCAAGTCCTTGCAACTGAAACAGGAATTTTTTTTGGGGAAAAAGACAGGTTTTAGGAAATTTTAGAAATTAAGGAGACCATGGAGGAAGCACAGGGCTGCAGAGCAGCAGAAGGTACATTTCCATAGAATGAGGGAGCTGGGAACAGCAAAAGGCCTATATTTACAAAATAAAGAGAAGGGAGCCCTTCATCCAGAAGGAGGAGAAGAAAGCCCAAAGGGATAGGAAAACAATAAGGAAGGAGGGGGGGATGTGAGGTCCCATGTGAGGTTCGACCTTTGAGCCCAGAAGTTACTATAGTAACCAGTCCAAGGGAATAGTGACCAATAAGAGGGGATATCAAGGCACCAAGATCTGCAGCCTTTATAAGCCATACGGAAAAGTGAAACAGGAATTTTAGGGGGACATAGGCAGGCTTAGGGATTTTTTAGAATTGGGGTCCATGGAAGCGTGGGGCTGCAGACTGGGAGAAGGTACATATCCATAACACAAGGAAGCCAGGTGCAGTCACATCTCCATAAGACAAGGGAGCAGCAACAGTTGCATTTACATAAGACAAGGGAACTGGAAGTAGACAGGAAAGGTCTATATTTACAAAATAAAGAGAAGGAAGCCCTTCATTCAGATGGAAAAGAAGAAAGCCCAGAGGGAAGGAGGAGGAAGAACTTCACATGTCAAAGGGGAATATTGACCAATCAGAGGGGATATCAGGCACCAGGATCTGCAGCCTTTATAAGCCATAGGGAAAGGAACCCAGTGGGACTCTTCTCCCTCCCTACTTGGGAGTCTGTACTTGTTCTTCAATAAATCTCCATACCACTTTGCTATACCACTTTCTGTCCGTGGATTCATTCTTCGATTCTGGCAGACAAAGAATCCGGGTTCCAGTCCAAAAATTTGGTATCAAAAGGAACTCAGTGGGACCCTTTCCCCCTTCCCACGTGGGAATCTGTACTTGTTCTTCAATAAATCTCCATCTTTGCTATACCACCTTCTGTCCGTGGATTCATTCTTCGACTCCGGCAGACAAAGAATCAGGGTTCCAGTCCAAAAATTCTGCATCACAGTGGCCCTGGCCCTGCTGACTATATAAACTCCTGAGCTCAAAGGTCGAACCTCACTTGGGACAAAAGAGGTTTTTCCTCCCCTCCTCCCTTATTGTTTTCCTTTCCTATTCCCTATGGGCTTTCTTCTTCTTCCTCTGAATGAGGGGCTTCCTTCCCTTTATTTGTAAATATAGAACTTTTGCTCACTAAGTATTTAGTAAGCAAATTTATGAGGGTTTCCTTTTCAACACATCATTGTCATTTGTTGATGATACCCATTCTGACAGGAGTGAGGTGGTACCTCACTGTTGTTTTGATTTGCATCTCTCTGATGATCAGTGACTTTGAGCATTTTTTCATATGCTTCTTGGCCTTCTGTATGTCCACTTTTGAGAAGTGTCTATTTAGGTCCTTTGCCCATTTTTTGATTGGATTGTTTATCTTCCTTTTGTTAAGATGCATAAGTTCCCTATAAATTTTGGAGATTAAACCCTTATCAGATGTAACATTGGCAAATATGTTCTCCCATGTAGTGGGCTCTCCTCCAACTTTGTTTTTCTTTCTCAAAATAGCTGCAGCTATTCGGGGTCTTCTTTGATTCCATATTAATTTTTGGAGTATTTGTTCTAGCTCTGTGAAATATGCCATTGGTATTTTAATAGGAATTGCATTGAATCTGTAGATTGATTTGGGTAGTATGGACATTTTAATGATGTTGATTCTACCAATCCATGAACATGGTGAAACAGGGGCGAAAAAGACAGATTTTAGGAAATTTTAGAAATTAAGAGGACCATGGAAGATGCACAGGGCTGCAGAGCAGCAGAAGGTATATTTCCATAGATTAGGGGAAGCTGAAATGCTGCAACAGGTACATTTCCATAGAATGAGGGAGCTGGAAACAGCCTAAGTACCCATCAGCAGATGTGTGGATTAAAAAACAGTGGTACATCTACACAATGGAATACTACGATGCTGTAAAAGAGAAAGAACTCTTACCATTTGCAGTAGCATGGATGGATCTGGAGAGCATTAAGTTAAGCAAAATTGTTACAGAAAACCAAAGAAGAACCAAGCAATACTTAAGAGAGATGGAGTTACATTTATTATGCATGGGTCCAGAGGAAAATGTCTCTCAAATTCTGGGCCCCAACATGGAGGAACTTTCCCTATTTATATTTTACCTTCTTTGTCTCCCAAATATGGGGGGTTTCTGGCCCCCTTTGCAAGTTCTTTTTTTTTTTTAATTTTATTATTATTTTTTTTTTCCTTTGAAAGTTCTTAAAGAGCACCTATGTGCTGGGGCCTTGAGACCTCAACCAAAGGCCTGGCCTGGTGTCAACACTGATAATTTCATCTGGGGAAGGTTTAATGGTCTCTCTGAAGTGGGAATGGTCTTATTTTCCTTATTATTTAAGCAAGCAAGCATCTACAGAAGCCAAATAGCAGGGTTAAAATTTCAAACAGCAGTGTTTATATAAGATGGATGCTTCATTCCCCACTGGTTTTATGTACATGAGTCAAATCACTGACTCTTGGTCATTGTCAAGGAGGGAGTTATATTTACCCCTGAGGACTATAATTTTAATTTTCTGCCTAATAAAGTTAGTGGGCCTGCTTATAAGATAAGGGCCCGGAATAAGGGCCAGGGGTACTCTTTAGAGAGTCCGAAAAGTCCTGGACTCTCTAAATTTCCTGGGTTGTCTTAAGCCTGGTGTGATGAAGCCACATTGGGATTCCATTGACCTTGACTGCCATGTAGGTGGTCCTTTCCAGGTAGGAGTCAGTCCTTGGGTGGCAAATTTCTTTACCCAAACAGAGTCGCCAGGGTGGAAGGGATGAATTGGATCAGAAGTTGGTACAGGCAGAGCGACTCAGATGTGCTTCTGGATTGCTTCCTGGATAGACTGTAAAGCCTGTAAGAACTTGAATAAAGATTGGTTATGGATTTCAGCTTTTCTAGATTGGGTAGGTCAGGGTCTGGAAGAGTCACTAGAATCTGTAGAGGCCCCACTGGTTTTAGGGCAGCCTCCCAGGCTGCTTCCTCTGTGGTCCGGTTCCCTCTTGCTTCTGTGGAGACCGCTTACCTTTTAAATAGCACTATGTACGTGAACCATTGTAAATGCGTACCTGCTATCATTGTAAATTGTTACTGATTTTTCTTTTGTCCCCCAGAGAGCCTGAAACTGGGTGACTCGAGTGTTTGACATCCAGCGCTCCAGTGTGTTCCAGAGTAAAGCCTCAACCTCATGTGGGGCAGTTAGGATTAGTTCCTGCCCTAGGGTTAACTTATTTGCTTTTTCGATAAGCATAACTGTGGCTGCTACAGCCTGGATGCAAGTAGGTCACCCAAATACAAAGGGGTCAAGTCTTTTGGACAAATAGGCTACTGGCCTTTTCTAGGGGCTGAGACTTTGGGTGAGTACCTCTTTGGCTATACCCCTTGTCTCACATATGTAGAGGTGGAAAGACTTAGTTGCATCTGGTAGCACTAGTTGGCCCATCATCCTTGCTCTGCTCATGTCTGTCTAACTGCCTAATATATTACCTCAAGGATCCTGGCTCTGAATTCTTTTAGGGAAGATGGACATTGAATTTCTTCTGTAGCTGCTTCGTGCTGAGGAGGGACGGAGTTTTCTCTCAGAGTCAAGAGATCCTTGCTGTCTGTCAGAGGGACAATGAGGCCTGGGCACAGAAGGAGTTGGGCTTGTGACCTGGCAGAGACAAACTGTAACAAATGGACCGGTGGAAGGGAAAGAAAACATTTCAGTTTAATAACCTCTATTGAAATAGAATATTTCTCCTCAAAATTACCTCTATGTTTATCAAAAGAGCCAGATCAAGACCAATTTATCTATTGTATTCAATTTGGCTTGATTGTTTGCATAAACACAACAAGAATGTTAACTGACTACCTTTGCCTGAATTTCATGATTGATTCTTAGTGTGCCCCGTAGGGCCAGGTAGCCAAGCCATGCAGCTGCCATCTGTCCTGCCTGCAGTATCTGCTGAGTTAGGTGAATTCCTCACCTGCAGCGACTCCACCTGGGCCCACACCCTAGGTTTTAAGGCCCATCTCAGTAGCCCTCCTACTCATCGCAGCCTAGAGTGCATGGGGGTTCCGCAGCGACGCAGAGGCGTCCTTATTGCTCCCCTTCTACTCTGGCCAACCGCCAGCAATGGTAGGGTACGGGCCTGATGCTATCTATTTTTATGGCTCCCAAGCAGGAGGTTGATCTCTCCCCCCTACCCCCACCCTTTCCTACCCTCCCTCTGAGGCCCGACAGTCCGATCGATGCCTCCTTGTTTCTGGGTCTGTTCTTGTTCATCAGTCTATGTTGTTCACCATTTCCCCAGGCTTTTTCTGTGGCACTCTTATTGGCTTCAAGTCTTCAGAGTTCAGACAGGGCTCTTTAAAACATGATACTCCCGTCAAAGTTTTCAGTTAGTAAGACCACTATTAGAAACCGGTCTTATTGAATTTATGCAAAGAAATGCATTGCCATGATTTATTTATTAAGAATTGCCAAATTTTGGAGGAATTGTATAAGGAGAAAAATATACTGACCTGCTTTAAGATCTTCTAATTTTCCTTGTCAGTCCTTTTCATGGACTATTTAAAGTAATATAACTGTCTTCAAATGGCAAGAAGAAATTCAAAATGTGTCTATATTCAAGTAGGCAATTACAGCTGACCTTGCAGTAGGGTTCCCCCTACTTGACTTGTAGTCTCACGTGTTACAGGACCTCACGGGGTCTGTAATTCCTGTAACAGAGGGCTGGTACTCACCACTTTCCTCTGTTCCAAGCAGGCCTTCCCCAGTTTCCTAAAGTTGAGGTTTGTGCAACCCCTGACATGGGCATGGTCACACAGGCCTGCAAGTCAGTAACATTGGCACTGCGGCCACTTCTGACAGCTAAATCGTCTGCTACTAAACATGACACATGGTAGGGCTATACAAATATCTTAGGGAGGTGACTAAAGTCTATTCTTGACCTTCCCACACAAAGCAGAATTGTCCTTGTCTTTCTGGAGTCATGTTCATGAAGATGCAGGCATCATCTAAGTCTATTATACAGTTTTCTGCACGCCACTGTCAGGGCTGTGCATGGTGGCCAGTTCTTCTTTCTAGCCACAAACACAGCCTGCCTAATTTCCCTAAAATTTATTGTGGCATGGGAGAAAGTTGTTGCTGTACACAGGCAGCTTAACCCCTATATAACTGGGCTTGGACATCTGCCTAGAAAGCCGTAATTTAATAAGTTTAACATGCGGCCTTAGGTCCTTCCAACCCAACAGGGTCTCTGCCATCCCTCAGGCAGACTCCTCCTCTCTTGGAGACTCTCAAAGTCCTGAAGGCTCCCCGGTCCAGGGAGAGTGCCTTTCCTTTGCCCTTTGACTTTAAGCTGCCATTCCCAAACAGCCAGAGTTGCAGTTAGAAACAGCTTTGCATATTGCAAAGCGCTCCTGTGGCAGTGGCTTGGGTATTAGGCCCCTTGTCTTCCCTCCAGTCCCCTTTGTGGCAGAGCAGCGACCTGGCCTCTCCCAAGGGAGTGCACTGGAAGGGATCTCAGCCCCTCCTCTTCCAGCAGCAGCAGGTACTGAACCCTTTCAGTACATTCGCAAACAGGGAGCTTTCACTAGCTCTGTCTGCTGGTTTTACAGATCCCGGGCCTGCTGCTCTATTTCTGGGGCTACTGGAAGGCCAGTAGCAGTCACTGGCTTCTGGTTTAACTGCTGTAGCCAGCAAGCCAAAGGCCTAAATCTTGCATTGGTTGTTGTAAAACATTTATTACTCACTGGGCATCAGCGGGGCAGCTCTAGTGTCAGGTAAATGTCTGCTGTCCCCTGCTTTTCTCACTGCTGCTGCTTCTTCCAGGGCTGCAGGCAGCTTGGGCATCAAGCCCTTCCACCCCCGCCCCCCACTTTCTTTCACCTGGCTTGGGGGCTGAGTCTGCCTAGCAACCAGTTTTAAATAACCAGGGCAGCTGCAGACTTCAGCTCCATTTCTCCTCCACTTGGCTCCTGGGAATTTAGTTTTTTTTTTTAATGTATTAGAATTCTTTATTCTTAGAAACCTCAATCCTTTAATGATTATCAAATGTGAACACTTAGCATTTTTAGATTAATATTTATGAACACATTTAAAATGTACTTTTACTTTCAAGAAAATATATCTAGATCTTCTGTGATAAAACTAAGAGCAGGTATCTAGTAAAAACTGCTATATTCTTCCTTATGTAATTTTAAGTATATTGTATCAGTCTAATTTAGTATTGGAAGGGTTAAAAAAGAATAGACCAGGGCAGCTAGATTAATTATGCTTGCAGAAAACTTGCGATGTTGAATCTAGTGAAGTTCTGATAAGACACCTGGACCAGACCCCTACGCCAGCAGAGCGGTCTACAGCCAGTAAAAATCAACAAAAACCTATCTCTCCCTGCTTCATAATTAACTGCCAACATCCCCCCTCCCCCCTTTCTGCATTAACCATTTACTCTGTCCTGAAACAAGGCAAATGGTCTGAGATCCTGTATGTTTAGGCTTTTTACATTTAAGGATACTTTTTTCTTTCTGTAACCATTGTTTTCCCTCATAGATTTTTACTCTAAGCCCCTAGAGGATCTTAAATCCTCCTCCTTTACCACTCTTGATTTCTCTGACCCACCCTTTCCAGTTCACCAGTCCAGTTGCTTGTCTCCCTTTCCGATTGTGAGTCAGAGGAAGACAATTCCTACAGAGGGGAGAAATAGAAACAGTGGGAGTTTCAGAGAAAACTACAGACTACCACTGTAGTAGTCCTCCCTTTCGAAGGCTGAGGTCTTACCTGTGGAAAAAAATGACTCTTAGTCAGCCTGGAAAGATAGCGGATGAGGATAAGGGTGTGTAGGGAGATTTCTTGTGAACTGAAAGCCTGGATGGCCTCCTGAAAGAAAAGATCTTTAATCCAGTTACAGATGCTGTCAGAATCAGGATGAGGGAGGAAGGGAAAGACCAGGTTATGTACTCTATGAGGATCCTAATAAATAACTGAAAACAGCAAGTCAAAGAAAACACAACCTCAAAGACAGCAGACCACACAAGACACACAACCAGGGTTAACGGGGTCTATAGATAGTTAATAATAACTTCAGCCTTAGTTCCGCCACAGGTGGCTCATGTTGGCCTATGATGTCACTGGCAGGGACAGGGCCTGTAAATCTCTCCGCGCTGCGGAGCTGTAAGCCCTGACCCTGGAAGTCTCTGACCACCAAAAGGGATAAGAAAGCTATAAATAAAAGTTATTTGTTCTTTGAAATGTCACAAATTTATACCTTTAAATTAACCCTAGGACTTCAAAATTTCAATTTAATATAGCAAATTCACAAATCAGAGCAAACTGAAACCCTTACTTATACAAACATAGACAGAAATTTTTATTAGCTAAATGGGCTGATTCCCTCTCTGATGGAGAGCAAAAGACTCTGAGAAAAAGAAATCTCGAAGCTGATAGAGACTTTTGCATTCTGTCACAGCAGGTCTGCCCTATCTTTAAACAAATTAAACAATAAAAAGAGATAACAAATACTCTCATGTGTACAGCCAGGAGGCACAAAGTAGCTTTCGCTTCACACAGACCAGTTAATGAGCAGATAATTATGCCAAAACAGACAAACATCCGTACTCACACTCTCTCAGTAGACTAGCCCAGACTGGAGCTGAGTAGATAAACGCCACCTGATTCCTGATTAATTTGCCTGAGGAAGTCCTTGAGTTCCGGGGAGGTGATCAAGCTCCCCCTTCCACTCACTCGGAGTGGGCCTGACTGACGGGGCCCCATCCTTACTGATTCTGTCGACAGGTCCACAAGTGTCGGTCCACTCTCTCCAGATGCCGGCCCAGTCCTGGGCTGAGGTCTGTGAGCGCCCGGAGTCCCCCGGTTCAATTCTGCTAAATCAGAAGAGCGGCACCTCCTGGAGGCCTATCCAGCTCCCCAGTCCCCAAATCCAGTCCACTCTTCAGAGGCTAAAAAGCCAAGCATGGGTTGGTTTTCCCGGAATCTCAGGGAACCAATAATGTTACAGAAAACCGGAGAAGAACCAAGCAATACTTAGAGAGATGGAGTTACATTTATTACGCGCGGGTCCAGAGGAAAATGTCTCTCAAATTCTGGGCCCCAACATGGAGGAACTTTCCCTACTTATATGTTTTTACCTTCTTTGTCTCCCAAATATGGGGTGTTTCCAGCCCCCTTTGCAAGTTCTTAAAGAGCCCCTATGTGCTGGGGCCTTGAGACCTCAACCAAAGGCCTGGCCTGGTGCCAGCGCTGATAACTTCGTCCGGGGAAGGTTTAATGGTCTCTCTGAAGTGGGAGTAGTCTTCTTTTCCTTATTATTTAAGCAAGCAAGCATCTACAGAAGCCAAATAGCAGGGTTAAAATTTCAAACAGCAGTTTTTATATAAGATGGATGCTTCAAAATAAGCCATTCAGAGAAAGACAAGTATCACATGATCTCACTCATATGTGGAATCTAAGTAACAAAATAAACTGATGAACAAAGTGGATCCAGAGACACGGAAGCATGGAACAGAATTCGGAATCTCTACGAGGGAAGGAGGGGGAGGGTGGATGTGTGGGAGGTAATTAACTAAGAACCTTGTATGCATAGTGCATGGCCCATGGACACAGACAATGGGGTGGTAAGAGCCTGGGATGGGAGGCTAGGTGGACTGGAGGGCATCAAATGGGGGGAAAAAGGGGACATATGTAATACTTTCAATAATAATTACTAAAAAACAAAAAAGAGTTAATGTCCTTACCCTGGCCAGAGTGGCTCAGTTATTAGAGGGTCAGTGTTGTGGAGCGGATGCGAGTGAACGACCACTGGAGCCCAGACCAAATTAAAATTTAGGGAGCCTTTATTAGCCAGCTGACCGGGTGACCCGGCGACTGCTCTGCCATTCTCCACGCAGGGAGACCAGAGTGTAGCAGTGACCCTTTGTGTAGGACCGCTTTTAAACACATTAACCATATCCGGTTTTTGCAGAACAAGTAACCCAAGACAAAACAGTTTTTCCCAAGCAACATCAGAGTCATGCCATTGACGACCATGTTATTCACAAGGCCATCCTTTTCTTCAGAAAGCTGACAGTGTTCTATGAAAGAAGGCCTATGTGCTGGGAAGGGGCCATGAGACCCTATCTCAAGGCCTGGCCTGGTGTCAGCACTGGCAACTCTATCTGGGGCATAGTCCACAGCCTCTCTGGAAGCATGCTCAAAAATTCCCACTCTCTAACAGTCAGCCCACACACCAAAGAGTCACAGGCGTGACTCCTGCTCAAGGACACCTACCTGGATTGCGAGTTTGATCCCCACCCTGGTTGGGGTGTATGTGGGAGGAAACCAATTGGTGTGTCTCTCTCACATTGATTTTTCTCCCTCCCTCCCTCCCTCCCTCCCTCCCTCCCTCCCTCCCTCCCTTCTTTAATCCCTCCCTCTTGCCCTTCCTCCCTTCCACTAAAATTCAATGGAAAATATATCTTCGGGTGAGGATTAACAAAACAAAACAAAAAAAAGGAGATAATGTCCAACACACATCAAGAACTCATACAACTCAACAGCAAAAAAATAACACTGATTTTAAAATGGGCAGAGGAACTGAACAGACATTTTTGCACAAAGGACACAAATGGCCAACATGTACATGAAAAGGTGCTCAACATCACAAGTCCTCAGGGAAACATAAATTAAAACTATAATGAGATGTCACCTCACACCTATTAGAATGGCTATCATAAAAAAACACGATATAAATGTTGACAAGGATATGAAGAAAGGGGAACCCTAGTGCACTGGTCCTGGAATGTAAATTGGTCTAGCCCCTTTGGAAAATAGTATGGAGATTTCTCAAAAAATTAATAATAGAACTACCATATGACCCAGTAATTACATTGCTGAGTATATATCTGAAGGAAATGAAATCCTTATCTTAAAAGGGATACCAGCATGCCCATGTTCCCTGCAGCATCATTTACACTAGCCAAGATATGGGAATAACCTAAATGTCTATTTATGGAAGAATGGATGAAAAAAATGTGGTGTATAGTTACAATGGAATATTATTCAGCCATAAAAGAAAAGGAAATCCTGTCATTTGTGACAACATGGATGGTCCTTGACACATTATAATAAGTGAAATAAGTTAGAGAAAAATAAACACTATGTGGTCTCACATATATGTAAAATCTAAAAAACAAAACACCTGAACTTACAGACACAGAGAACAGATTGGTGGTTTGATGGGGGTATGGGTGCAGCTTCTCAAAAGGTACAAACTTCCAGTTATAAAATAAATAAGTCCTGGGGATATAATGAATGGTGACCATATAATAATAATTATATTTAATAATTACAGTTCATAACATTAATTACAGTTAATAAGTTAATGTATTGCATTATTTGAAAGTTGCTAAGAGAGTAGACCTTATAAGTTCTCACCACAAGAAAAATAATTGGGGGGGGGGACGGGGTAAGAGATCAACCAAAGGACTTGGATGCATGCATATAAGCATAACCAATGGACACAGACAGTAAGGGGGTGAGGACATGTGCTGGGGGGCAGGAGCAGGCAGGGAGAGGTCAATGAGGAAAAAAGGAGATATAGGTAACACTTTCAACAACAAAAAATTATTTTTAAAAAACTGTAACTTTGTGATGATGGGTGTTAATTAGAAATATTGTGGTGATCATTTCACAATATATAAATAAATCATTATATACACCTGAAGCTAATGTAATGTTATAGGTCAGTTATACCCCTCGATTTAAAATTTTTAAATTAAAAACAATTTTTAAAGCCTTTGAGCCAAGGCCATGTTCTTCCCAGGCAGCCCCCACAAGACAAATTCCAGGAATTGCTCATTTCTGCCCGTGTAAGGACACCTCTGATGAGTGACCCCAAATCTCCCTATTGGGTTAGCCAATACTTTGTCAATTCCACATTGCAATTTTAGACGCTCCCTGCCCAATTCTGTTTCCTTCTCCCTTTTTCTTTCAAAAATGTCAGATCTGTATCAAGGTCCTTGATCAATCCTTCTTCTTCCCCCTTAAACTTTCACAGGCCTTATTTTCCAATAAATCTCTTGTACTCCTAACTCTGTCTTACCCTAACCTTCTTGCAGGATCTGAACAGATACATCTTCGTAACACGTATTACAATTTTCAATGTTATGTTCCTATGTTTCTTTGTATAATATCTCTATCACACTGCAATCTCCTTGGCAATCTTTTCCACTGAAGGGTCCTCCTCTCACAAAGCCTGGATAACCTCCCTGTTGACTCCATCCTCTAGTCCAAGACAGGGCTACAGTGGTTGTACAATTGTATTTACATAAGGGATCACAGCTGAGAAAGTGAGAGGAGACTAAAATTGTATTTCAGAGCTACATCTTCCAAGTGTAGGACTTCTCAAACTTGGCTTATTGACATTTTAGATTGGGTAATTCTTTGTAGTGTGGTGTTCATCCTGTACATTACGGAATGTTCAGGAGTATTACTAAACATATAGTCCTCTATTCTATGGTCCCCTTCTCAGTGTGACATTTACCCGTGCATGAAATTCATGCATGGGGTGGGGGCGGTCCCCCTCAGCCCAGCTTGCACCCTCTCCAATCCAGGACCCCTCGGGGGAGGTCCGATTGCCAGTCTAGACCGGTAGTCGGACATCCCTCTCACAATCCTGGACCACTGGCTCCTAATCGCTCACCTGCCTGCCTGCCTGGTCACCCCTAACTGACCCCCCTGCCAGCCTGATCACCCCTCACTGCCTCTGCGTGCCGGTCTGATCGCCCCCTAACTGCCCCCCCTTGCTGGCCTGGTCACCCCTAACTGCCCCCCACTGCTGGCCAGGTTGCCCCCAACTACCCCCTCCCTGCCGGCCTGGTCACCTACAACTACCCGCCTCTGCCAGCCTGGTCACCCCTAACTGCCCCTCCCTGCTGGCCTAGTCACCCCCAACTGCCCCCACTGCTGGCCTAGTCACCCCTCACTGCCGCCCATGCTGGCCTAATTGCCCCCAACTGTCCCCCCTGCTGGCCTGGTTACCCACAACTGCCCCCCCCCCCGCCAGCCTGGTCACCTCTTACTGCCCCCCCTGTGGGTCTGGTCAACCCCAACTGCCACCCCTGCCAGCCTGGTTGCCTCCAACTGCCTCCCCTGCCGGCTTTGTCACCCCACGCAGCCTGCTTGTTCAGTCATTTGGTCGTCCCTCGGGCCGGCCCTGGGCGGCTGGGGGGCTAAGGGGACTGGGGGACTCCAGAGGCAGGCGCACGGAGCAGCTGGACCCTCCTGCCGCCCTGGCGGGGCTGAGGGGACTGAGCGCCACCACCTTTGAGGGCGTGGCAGTCAATTAGCCTATTCCCTCTTTATTAGATAGGATGTCCCTAGATATTGCTAAATATCCCCCAGAGGGTGGAGTAGGGTGCAAAATCAGCTCTGGTTGAGACCCATTGGCCTTGAAAAAAAAAAAACACATCTTTTTTCCTAATTCTCCCCCAAATGCCATATGGTGTATCCCTGATGGAATTTACTATGATCCTGGGAATATTCCTCCAGGCTGAGCAGACCCAGATGCCTGGGCAGCAACTCCCACAGTGCAAGGCTTTTAGTCCCTTCCTCCTACGTCTATCCTTAGGACCCTAAGTGGGTCTGCTGTGTCCTCATGAGTTACAGACTTACCACTGGACAGAAAATTCCAGGTGGCTGACTATGACTAAGAGCTCTCCCCTCCAGGCAGACAAACTTATATGAGGGCCCATCCAGTACATCACCATTTGGTGTTCCAATGGACAAATGAACATTGTCTCTTGGCCTTTATGCCTTCTTATCACACTTGGTGATCCACCAACTGTTTTATCCAGTTTTGCTTAGAAAATCATTAGTCCTGTAAATTCCTGTTGCTTTTCACCCTGAAACATGCTATCTGCTACTTACTTCTCCCATGAGAAGTGGCTAATTAAAAAGAAAATCTCTAATTCTGAGTGTCTGTCCTTAACATGTCAAGGTTCCTATTTCGTTTTTTGTGTTTTTTTAAAAAAATAAATATTTATTGTTCAGATTATTACAGGTGTTCCTCTTTTTTCCCCCCATAGCTCCCCTCCACCTGATTCCCCCCCCCACACACCCCATGCCCTTAACCCCCCCTCCCCCCTCCCCCCCAGTCTTCTCAAGGTTCCTATTTTGGCTTAAATGTGTGAGCCATGGCTCGTTCCATCTGAGGCATAGAAACCTCTCAAACCTCTATTTCAGATGCTTTGGAGTATGAACTCCATGTCTTCAAAGTCCCTTTATTCCACAAAGTGTATTTCACACATGTCACATAACATATATTTTAACTGTGGCTTTCCCCACAGATTTGGTGCAAACCCATGTCCTAGCATTTCCTTCTTATGCTGCACAGGCAGAAACTTCATTTTATCTCTGTAGATTTGCTTCCCTCCCCGCTTGCCTTCCTTACTTGCCTTCATTTGCTTATATTTTGGATTCTGTGTACTCGGTATGCTCAAGACTTAGTGGGTACAGAGTTTAGAAGAGAGGATTGTGAAAGTCACTTTAAAAAAGCTATTACAACCATTTCAGGCCACGCTTAATGGAGAAATGCGATATAGGACTCGAGTGCTGAGGAATTTTCACGGAGACATGGATTAACGCTTGGTTAAAGAAGCCACAGTTCCTGCGGGAATAGCTCACACTAAATTGCAAGTATAACTTTGCATCGAGTCCACTCCCTCAAATACAAAACGTTTTTTCTCGGTCTCCAATATCTGACGGCCTGAGAAAACTCAAAGAGGGGAAGCGGGGTCCTCTGTAATACTTTCAACAATAAAAATAAACTTTAAAACATTCTCTCCAACATATTCAGCAGGCTGTTCCCACAAACACGGAAGAAACGGAAAACTACCGGCCACGAGCGAGCACACCGGCGGGCAGGTGGGAGCCGGGAAGGACCAAACTTCAGCATCTCCCGCGGCGTCCCAGCGCGCAGGCGACGTCCGACGCAGATCCGTATGACGTAGTTCCCTGCCGCAGAGCATGACGGGAGGAGGGGCGGAGCGCCAGCGGGCGCGCGCCCTGTGAAGACCAAACGGATTCCTCGACTGTAGAGAGTGGAGCGCGATCGACATCCGTGGCAACTTGGGGTTACCTACAATTTATGGAAACAACATTGCCCCCGCGGAGAGGGAGTCGCGCCCCGTCTTCGTGAGTCCGCGTGAAACGCACGGTGACGCCATTCCTGCGCGCTCCAATGCCGTCCTGGCTGGGGGGCGGGCTCTTCACATTTGAATTCACCGACTGCTGTGGGCGGTAGGGAACCCCGGGTGGCCGACTGGGGCCGACGCGGGCCGGAGGCGTGACTCTGGGGCTCCGGGCACCCATCTGCACGAAGTCCACGGGAACTGCCGCCGGCTGGCCCTGGCTGGCCCTTCACTCCAGGTATGGCCTGCCTTCCCTGTCCCTCCCCTCACCGCTGGCGCCGCGGCCCCAGCCCTTGAGCATTCTGGGCTCTCTCGGGCTTCTGTACATTTCTGGCTTTGGCAGTGATTTCACAACTACTTATTCATTAGGGCTGTGCGTTTGGTGCGTGTGCAATGTAGTTATCAAGAAAGTAGGCCACTTTCAGCTTCCTTTCGACAATGAGCACTGTAGACCTTTGTTCTAAAATCACTTCTAGGAAGAAACCTTTATTTTAGAATGATTACCAAGTAGGAAGATTGTGTGCATCACTGCCCGGTTTTTCACCATGGAACCCAAGATCCACCGGACTATCGGGACAATTGATCCATCCAGCTTGTTTTCTTCTGATTAAATAATATATTGGTTGCAAACATTTTCAGACGTTAAAATTATTTAGAAAATGGAAGGCCCCTTTATCCTTTTCAAAGATAAACACTATTTACAGTTTGGTACAATTCCAGACTTTTCCCCCGTGCTTATGTTTGTGTGTGTGTGTGTGTGTGTGGGGGGGGGGTGTTGTTACAGAAATGCAATTGTATGGTCTGTTCTGCTGCCTTCTTTTTTAAATTTAATATATCCTGGCTATTTTCTGTGTTATTACATATATATGTTGTCAACCTAAGAAACATTAAAACCTGTAGAGAATTTTTGCGAGTTTATTTGAACCAAACTGACTACAATTGCTGTAAAGCAAAATCTCAATGGATTGAGAAAAATGCTCTGGAAAATGGCAATTCTGTACCCTGCTTTATACATTACAGTCAAAAGAGGACAAGTGGGTTACATGAAATCCATTGGTGATAGATTAGGGAGGCGGGAGAAAGCAAAGCAGGGAAACCTCTGGGATTGGATAAAAAGTAAAATGATAGACACATACCTCTTTGACATAGGTGTGTACAGGCTAGTTAAAAAGCTACCATCCTATATAATAAAAGCCCTGTGACCATAATGGCGTAACAACCAGAACGACCTCTTGACCAGTCGCTATTACGCTATGAGATACATCTCGGTCCCGCCCTGCCGGCCCGCAGGCTCCGATCGCCAGATGGCAAATGGAACCACGGGGAACCGGGGTGGGTGGCGGCAGGGCGGGACTGGGGACTGGTGAGTGGGCGAAAGGTGGACTTGATCACAGGTTAGGCCTAGGTTCCCTACCTGCGCATGATTTCATGCGCTGGGCCTCTAGTTAACAATAACAGGTTTTGTGATCTCCCTTCTGGTGCATTGGTTGTACTCTGAGGGGTCTGGGAAAAGGGAAGATACCCTGACATTCCAAAGGTATGTTATCATATATGCAAGAAGACAATAGACATGCTCAATTTACATTTGTCAGGAAAGATTTTAGCCTAGGACAGTGGTTGGCAAACTCATTAGTCAACAGAGCCAAATATCAACAGTACAACGATTGAAATTTCTTTTGAGAGCCAAATTTTTTAAACTTACACTTCTTCTAACGCCACTTCTTCAAAATAGACTCGCCCAGGCCGTGGTATTTTGTGGAAGAGCCACACTCAAGGGGCCAAAGAGCCGCATGTGGCTCATGAGCCGCAGTTTGCCGACCACGGGCCTAGGACATGACTACCTGCCATAAAACCGCTTTTAGTTTAAAAGTTTTAATTTCAGACCATCCTTTGTGGTTACTCTAGGTCTCTGAGTTTGTAAGGCCATCACGCAGGCCACCCTGAGCTTGTCAGGTTTAGTATGTGGTCCCTTTTGATCCACAAGATTTTTATTGAATACATAGAATTCATTTGTATAGATGTAGCAGAATTTCGTCCCATATTGGACATTTAAATTGTTTCTAGTTTCCTTCATACTTTAGTAAATGTCCTTATATAGTGCCTGTTTAAAACTTGGGCTTTGAAATTATATAGTCTTGGGTCCAGTTGTTAATCATTGTCAGTGGGACCTTGGTCAGGTTATTTAACCACCCTATGCCTTAGTTTCCTCATCTTCAAATTGGGAATAATAACTGTACTTTTCTTAAGAATTGCTGTAAAGTTATGTAGTGTCTGGCATATATGCAGTAAATGTTGGCTATTATTACCACACATATCCTATCTAATAAAAGAGTAATATGCAAATTGACCGTACCTCTGCTACACCCACAAGCCACGCCCACCAGCCAGTTAGGAGCGAGTATGCAAATTAACCCAACCAAGATGGCTGCGGCCACGGAGTGACCAGGAGGCTTGGGTTTCCCCGGCAAGCCAAACTTCCTGGCCGGCCCTCGCCTCCGCTCCAGGCTACAAAGTTTCAATTATAGAAGATAGATAAATCCCAGATCCCAGGGCCTCCGCTTGGGTCTCCGGGGGGTGTGGGCAGCCTGCAAACCAACACAGGCCCCTCGCCCAGGCCACCCCATGCCCCAAGGGAAGCCCCACCCTGATCCGGGACACCCTTCAGGACAAGCCAGCTGGTCCCCACCCATGCACCAGGCCTCTATCCTATCTAATAAAAGTGATATGCAAATTGACCGTCACTACAGTACACAAGATGGCTTCCCCCATGTGGACACAAAAGATGGCTGCCACAAGATGGCTAGCAGGGGAGGGCAGTTGGGAGGGATCAGGCCTGCAGGGGAGGGCAGTTGTGGGTAATCAGGCCAGCAGGGGAGGGCAGTTGGGAGGGACCAGGCCTGCAAGGGAAGGCAGTTGGGGGTGATCAAGCCTGCAGGGGAGGGCAGTTAGGGGTGACCAGGCCGGCAGAGGAGGGAAGTTGGGGGCAACCGGGCCTGCAGGGAAGGGCAGTTGGGGGGGACCCAGGCCTGCAGGGGAGGGCAGTTAGGGGTGACCAGGCCTGCAGGGGAGGGCAGTTAGGGGTAACCAGGCCTGCAGCGGAGGGCAGTTAGGGGCAATCAGGTTGGCAGGGGAGCCGTTAGGCATCAATCAGGCTGGCAGGGGAGTGCTTAGGGGGTGATCAGGCTGGCAGGCAGAAGCGGTTAGGGCCGTGGTTGGCAAACTGCGGCTCGCGAGCCACATGCGGCTCTTTGGCCCCTTGAGTGTGGCTCTTCCACAAAATACCACGGCCTGGGCGAGTCTATTTTGAAGAAGTGGCGTTAGAAGAAGTGTAAGTTTTAAAAATTTGGCTCTCAAAAGAAATTTCAATCGTTGTACTGTTGATATTTGGCTCTGTTGACTAATGAGTTTGCCGACCACTGGGTTAGGGGCAATCAGGAAGGCAGGCAGGTGAGCAGTTGGGAGCCAGCAGTCCTGGATTGTGAGAGGAATCCTAGATTGGAGAGGGTGCAGGCTGGGCTGAGGGACAGCCCCCCCCCGCCCGCCCCCCCCCCCCGTGCATGAATTTTGTGCACTGGGCCTCTAGTGTGTGTGTATGTGTATATATATTTGCATTATTTTAAAAAAAATTTTGTTGAGAGTATTACAGATGTCCCCCCTCCTTTTTATTCCCCAGCCCCTCATCACCTGGTTCCTGCCTGCCCCAGGCCTTCACCACCATGTTCTCTCTGTTCCTGGGCAATACATATATGCATATTAGAGGCCCAGTGCACGAAATTCGTGCACCTGGGGGGGGTGCTGGTATTCCCCTCAGCCCAGCCTGCACCCTCTCCAATCTGGGACCCCTGGCTCCTAACTGCTCATCTGCCTACCTGATCACCCCTCACAGCCCCCCCTGATGGCCTGGTCATCCTCAACTGTCCCCTCTGCTGGCCTGGTCGCCCCCAACTGCCCCCGCCGGCCTGGTTGCCCCTAGCTCCCCCTAACCCCCCGTCAGCCTGGTCGCCCCACGCAGTCTGTTCCGTCATCTGGTTTTTTCGGTTGCGACGGTCGCTTGGGCTTTTATATATCTACTAGAGGCCCAGTGCATGATTAAATCATGCACGTGTAGGGTCTCCTAGGTCTAACCTGCCATCCTGGTGCCGGAGCGGACAGGCACCCAGCTCCCACGCTTTCGCTTTCGATCACGGGGGAGTTGGGTACCTGTCCGCTGGTGCACCAGGCGTTTCAGAAGCCTCTGGCGCAGGGGAGGCTTCTGAAAGGCCTGGTGCCGGAGTGGACAGGCACCCAGCTCCCCCGTTTTTGATGGTCCGCGGCAGGACGTGGGCTCGCTGCCCCAGAGGCCCCTTCTGTGCCACAGCACAGCCATGGCGCAGATGCTGAGCTCGCGCTGCCGCTGGCGATGCAAGCTCAGCATCCTGCCGGCCCAATCAGCCACCCCGGCCACCCCGAGTCCCGCCCCCCCGCGCCTCCTGGCCAATCGTGGGCATAGCAAAGGTATGGTCAATTTGCATATTTGTCTATTATTAGGTAGGATATATAGAGGCCCGGTGCACGAAATTCGTGCACTCAGTGGGGGGGGTGCGTCCTCAGCCTGGCCTGTGCCCTCTTGCAGTCCAGGAGCCCTTGGTGGATGTCCGACTGATGGCTTAGGCCCACTAGCACTTGCCAGCAGTGAGCCCAGCTGAGGGCTTCTGGCTGAGTGGCATTCCCCCTGTGGGAGCGCACTGACCACCAGGGGCAGCTCCTGCGTTGAACGTCTGCCCCCTGGTGGTCAGTGCGTGTCATAGTGACTAGTCATTCCGCCGCTTGGTTGATTTGCATATTAGCCTTTTATTATATAGGATTACATATTACTTTAATGTTTCATTTCCCAATATATGACAGTCACTTTTTAAAGTATGTTTAGGTTGCCTGGCTGTTGTTTCTCAGTGGTTGAGCATCAACCTATGAACCAGGAAGTCACAGTTTGATGCCTGGTCAGGGCACATGCCCGAGTTGCAGGCTAGATCCCCAGTGTGGGGTATGCAGGAGGAAGCTGATCAATGATTCTCTCTCATCATTGATGTTTCTTTCTCTCCCTCTCCCTTCCTTTCTAAAATTAATAATAAAAATATATTAACGTATGTTTAGGCTAAAAATTTACAGTCTTTTGGTATTACCCAAACAGTTTATATATTTGTAGAAAGTAAACATCTACTTTTTCAATAGTTTATCAGTATTACTCCTGAGTCCACAGACTATGAGAATAACAAAAGACCTACTCTTTTACTTCCTCTTAAATTCCAGTTATGAATCATAAATGATACTCCATTTGAGATATTTTTTGCAGAATATTTGGTGAATTATATTGAATTGTTAGTATGATTTCTTCAGAGTTCTTAATCAGGATAAATCCTCTTTAATTTTTCAGGGTTACTGAGCTGTAGAATTAGATCTTGATGGCACTATTATCTTCAGATGGTAATATGACATAACGGATATTAGCATGGACTCTGAAAGTGGAGGAACCCAAGCTCAAATAATAAATGACTTTCAGTGCTAGAAAACACTTATATTTAACTCCACCTGTGCATGAAATGTAAATGTTACATATGTAAACTTGTTTACATATGTAACACCCAATATAAGATGTAGAATATTTTTCAAGACTTTAGAAGTTTCTTTCATCCCCCTTTCTGACTACTACCCTCAGAATTTCTTAATTTTCTGACCTTTATAATCGTTGATAGTACCATCAGTTCATGAAATTCATATCAGTGGATTTATATGATGTATTCTCATTTGTGTCTCACTTCTTTTGCTCAACATAAAATCTATGAAATTAACCCATATTATTCTTCATATCAGGATTTTATTCTTTTTTTGTAGGTGTGTAGTATTCTATTATTTAAATTTACTACCATTCTTCCATTTTCCTGTAGGCAAATTTGTAAGATGTTTCTAATTTTAAAATATTATGAATAAAGGTACGCTAAACATCCTTTCACATATGATTATGAGGACCTATGTGCTCGTGTCTTTTGAATATATAAAAGCGGTAAATTTAATGAGTCACACTGTAGGCATATGTTTAGTTTTAGTAGATACAGTTTAGCATCCTTTTATCTAAGTTATACAACCACCTGCCGTGAATGAGAGTTCCAGATCCTGCACATACTTGCCAATAATTAATATTATAAACCTATTTAATTTTAGCTATCCTGGTAAGTAAGTAATGGAGGAATAAATTTGAGTTTACCTGGATAGATGATATTGAATATATTTCATATGTTTTTTGAGATTTGGATACTTTTCTTTATCAATTCTTGTTTACATTTGTGTTTTCTCTTTCCTGAGGTGCCTTGATTTTCCCCATATTGCTGAAGGATTTTCATTGGAAATAGGACTCTGTTGACAGTTCTTTTATTTTTAGACTTTATGGTTTCTAATGGAAAACCTATTGTCATGAGAATTTTTCCTTATAGATAAAGTGTTATTTGTCATTCAGAACTTTCAAGATTTTTTTCTTTGTTTTTATTTTTTCAGAAGTTTGACTATGATGTGGGTGTTGATATCTTTGGGTTTATCTCATTTTGTATTTGCTCACCTTCTTAAAATTGAGGATTTCTGTCTTTTGACCAATTGGAAGAGTTTTCAGCCATTATTTCTTCAAGTACTCTTTCAGCTCCATCTCCTTTAATTTCTTCCTGGACTCCAAATGTTACAGTTTTATTGATTGATTAATTGATTGATTGATTTTTGTTGTTGTTATGACTCTGCTGGTTCCTGTGGTTCTGATCTTTTTCTGTTGTTGTTTTCAAGCCCATGTTCTCCCTATTCTCATTGGATATTTTTATTGTTATATTTTCTAGTTCCCTGAGTGTTTCCTCTGTTCCATCTATTCTGCTTTGAGCCTATTGACTGAGTTATTTATTTCAATTATTATATTCTTCTGTACTATAATTTTCATTTGGTTTTTCTTTATAGCTTCATTTTCTTTGCTGAGACTTTCTATTTACTTGCCATAACTTTCTTTTTTTCCCATTTAAGGATGTTCAAAATCACTCATGTAAAGATTGTTTTGATGGCTGCTTTAAACTTATTATCAAATAACTGTCATTTCTACTATCTCAGTGTTAGTTTCTATTATCTTTTTTATTCAGTTTTAGATCTTTCTGCTTCTTTGTATGAATAATTTGATAATTGAAACCTAGAAATTTTGAGCATTATGAAACTCTGGATCTTTTTCAACCCTGTTTTATCTGGCTTTGCTTTGATTACTCCTCTGGTAAGAGAAGGGTGAGATGCCACCTCATTATATCAAGAAGAGAGGAGAAGTCCGGGTTTCCCACTTGGCCAAAGGTTTGTAGGTGTGTGTGTCGGGGGAGGGGGATATTCATTATTGTTATGAGATGGTAGGAGTTCTGGCTCCCTGCTATTCTTCTGCCAATATCTCCCCATCTGGAGGGATAGGTCTGCCTTGTTTCTATTTCTTACGGTTTCCACTTCCATGACCAGGGACTGACTCCCGCCCAGGACTGACTCCCACCTGGGACTGACTCCTGCCCGGGACTGATGGCGCGGCCGGGACCGGGACTGACTTCCACCCAGGACTGGCTCAAACCCTGGACTGGCTCCCACCCAGCGCAGCTGGGACCCAAGACTGACTCCCGCCCGAGAATGACTTCCGCCTGGCGTGGCCTGGACCGGGACTGAATCCCACCCGGCACAGTGGACCCGCAGCCACAGCAACCCAGCACTGACTTTCGGTCTGGTCGCGCCTTCGGTCGTAACAGTTGTTATGGCCCTGGCTCTTTATTAAGTTCTTTGGTTAATCTCTTTCCATCACCCCTTATATTTGTATTCTTATGTAGATGTTTCTATAAGAAAAAAATTACCTTTTTTTGTTTGATTTTTGTTTTTTATTGATTTTAGAGAGGACAGGAGAGAGAGGGCCAGAGAGAAACATCAATTTGTTGTTCCACTTATTTATGCATTCATTGGTTGGTTCTTGCATGTGCCCTAACCGGAGGTTGAACCCCCAACCTTGGCTTACTGGGGCGGGGTCTGTGCTCTAATTAACTGAGCTACCCGGCCAGGGCAGAAGAGGAATTTCTTGATCAAGGGCATGTACACCTATGTTTTGAAATTAATCTTTATCCATCTGGTAAATTAAGAAGGCTTCCTCTTTTGATTTGCATCTCTTCATTTATTAGTAAAATATAGAGTGTCATTTCACTCATTTGTCTTTGTAGTCTTTCTGTTAATTGCCTTTAATGTTCTTTGTCCATTTTCTGTATTAATCATATTTTTAAATTGATTCATTTGTTCTCTTTGAATGTTATATATTTTAGTCCTTTGTATGTCAGGTACTGCTTTGGGGGTGGGGCGCGATTCAGATTTACCACTTTCCAATTAATTTACAAGTCCTCTCATTTTTTCCAACTCCACCTACCAGTTTGATTAGTGTGTTTTGGGAATTTTGACCCATTTCATTTTAATGAGTAGTAGTAGTACTGCTACACTACAGTAAATTCCTATAAAAAATTTTCCTGTCTTTTTGGGAAGAAGACTAACAGTTACATTTAGTATCATGTTCATGATAACAACAGTTGTTTAATCTTCTATATTTACATTTACTGTAAAAACTCAGAGCTAGCCTGTTCATGTAATGGTTTTCCCATTCCTGAGTCTTTACTTTGAATAGATCACAATTTTTTCCTAGTACATCGGCATTTGTCAGTTTTCAGAATCGATTTTTCCAAATAGCTTTAAACAGTTAATGAAAGTGTTAGAGACACCTCTCACGACACTAGAGGTGTTATTCAGTCCCCTGAGTCAGTGGGAGAGAGGGATGTCTCCAACTTCCATTCTTGCCTTCTCATATAAATGAATTTATATGAATGAGACCCTGACGACCTATGATGAAGCCAATTTTATTAAAACAAAGAATGCACCTTTATTAAAGAAGCAAGGTAATCAAGTCTGCACTTCTAGCTTATGAAGTACAGAAGGGCTCTCAGCTAATAGTGAGTTGGGTGGAGGTCTGAGGTGTTATATGTACTCTCCTGCCTATAAGTTTCAAAATTCCTCTGCTGAATACTTTGGTACAAAATTAGTTCTCAAGATCCCTTTTTACTTTGTTGTCACTTTCCCAGAACTCATGAGAAGTACCTAGCAATTTTTTCTTGTGAAGCCTTTACTGCTTAGGGAGTAAAACTACCCTTTTTTCCCTTTCCCTTTTGTTAGGTCCAGAGCCAGGCCAAGAGACGTTGTGAGAGTTTAAGAAATTTTATTGCATTCTCTCACAGCTGGCTGAGACCAGTGTGTTGGTTGTCAGCTCCAAAGAGGTGTCTAGGTTCTCTTACATAGGGTAGAAGTGTGAAATATAGGGTCAGTATGTGGGTGCATGAGTCGGTCAAGCAGAGGGGAGGGCTTGAGTTGGTCAAGGGGAGGCGAGTGCGGAGGACGGCTAAGCGAAGGGGGATTCATCTTACCTTGCTTCTGCAGGCGCCAGCTGTCTGCTCCAAGCTATGGGAAAAGGCTTGTAATATATATTTCAGAAAACGTCCATACAGGAAAGGTTAAGGGTAATTTATCCTAACACCCTTCTCTCTTCCTTTTCTGCATTCTCTCAGTGAGGCTTTTGTCCTTGGCTGGGGAAGATAATGGCTTATTTGCAAGCTGGCTGCAAATTGCCCACACTGTTTGGCTTGTTTTAACTTTTCTGTCTCAGTGTCCATATTCCTCCTGCCTTGGAATCCTGCAACAAAAGCACAAGCTTATCATTTTAGAATTCACCTTCTCTTCCCCAGTACAAGAAGAAACTAACCATTTCTTTTTTTTTTTTTAATCTATATTGTTCACATTATTACAGTTGTTCCTCTTTTTTCCCCCCATAGCTCCCTTCCACCCGGTTCCCACCCCACCCCAAGCCCTAACCCCCGCCCCCCGGCCCCCCGCCCACTGTCCTCATCCATAAGTGTATGATTTTTGTCCAGTCTCTTCCCTCACCCCCCACACCCGTTTCACCCCGAGGATTGTCAGTCCACTTCCTTTCTATGCCCCTGATTCTATTATATTCACCAGTTTATTCTGTTCATCCGATTTTTTACTCACTTGATTTTTAGATTCACTTGTTGATAGATATGTATTTGTTGTTCATAATTTTGATCTTTACCTTTTTCTTCTTCTTCCTCTTCTTAAAGAATACCTTTCAGCATTTCATATAATACTGGTTTGGCGGTGATGAACTCCTTTAGCTTTTTCTTATCTGTGAAGCTCTTTATCTGACCTTCAATTCTGAATGATAGCTTTGCTGGGTAGAGTAATCTTGGTTGTAGGTTCTTGCTATTCATCACTTTGACTATTTCTTGCCACTCCCGTCTGGCCTGCATAGTTTCTGTTGAGAAATCAGCTGACAATCGTATGGGTGCTCCCTTGTAGGTAACTAACTGTTTTTCTCTTGCTGCTTTTAATATTCTCTCTTTGTCTTTTGCTCTTGGCATTTTAATTATGATGTGTCTTGGTGTGGTCCTTTTTGGATTTCTTTTGTTTGGGGTTCTGTGTGCTTCCTGGACTTGTAAGTCTATTTCTTTCACCAGGTGGGGGAAGTTTTCTGTCATTATTTCTTCAAATAGGTTTTCAGCATCTTGTTCTCTCTCTTCTTCTGGCACCCCCATAATTCTGATGTTGGTACGCTTGAAGTTGTCCCAGAGGCTCCTTACACTATCTTCCTATTTTTGGATTCTTTTTGCTTTTTGCTTTTTCGGTTGGGTGTTTTTTGCTTCTTCGTATTTCAAATCTTTGACTTGATTCTTGCGATCCTCTAGTCTGCTGTTGGGTCTCTGTATAATATTTTTTATTTCAGTCAGTGTGTGCTTAATTTCTAGTTGGTCCTTTTTCATATCCTCAAGGGTCTCACTAATTTATCGGCGGTTTTTAGAAGATTCTTGATTAACCTTATAACCGTGGTTTTGAACTCTATATCCAGTAGTTTGCTTTCCTTCATTTCTTTCATTTGTGACCTGTTTCTTTGTCTCTGTAATTTGGCTGCTTCCCTGAGTTGATAGAGTGGCTTTGTGTGTTAGTGTCCTATAGGGCCCAGTGGCTCAGCCTCCCCAGTTACCTGAGGTGGACACTCTTGGTGCACCCCTTTGTGGGCTGTGTGCACAGTCTTGTTGTAGTTAAGCCTTGATTGTTGTTGGTATCACTGGGAGGAATTGACCTCCAGGCCAATTGGCTGTGAGGATCAGCTGTGTCTACGCTGGGAGAACTTCTGTGCTGGAGACACCCTTATGAGGTAAGACTTGCTTCAGTGGGGCTTTGGTGATCACTGAGTCTGCCCCTTGAGTGTCTCCCTTATGGATCTGAGGAGTTGTAATCTGGATGGTCCTACTCTGACCCCTGGGTACACTGGCTCTTGGATCTCCAAGGAGGTGCTAATTTAGCCTCTGCCTGAGGCCACCCAGCAGGAGCTACAGAGAGATCTGCAGATTCCTCTTCTTTGTTTGGGTTTTGGAGGTGCCCAGATGAGTCCCAGCTGTGAAGCAATGCAAGCTGCTGTGAGGCCTTGGGCCTTCTTTTGGATGTTCTGGGTCTCACTGACTCAGCTTCAGTTTGTTAGGTAAGTTTAGATTTCAAAGGACCAGGCCATTCATATGCAAAAGCCTCTGCTCACATCTTGGATGAGGTGGGGTCTCAGGGCGGAGCAAACAGCAATGGCTTCCCGTCAGCCCTGCCCTAAGAGTCAGCCCTGCCCTAAGAGGCCCCCAGGTCTCAGTGTCCCGTGGTAATCACTGCAAGCACCTCTGAGAGAAAGCCGCCCTCAAGTTCTGCCCGAAGCCAGACAGTCCAGTTTCTCCCCGTCTGAGTCTGGGTTTCCAGAGTCTCGCCCGGAACTGGAGTTCAGAGCAATCGGGAGCTTGTGTCTCCCTCCCAATTGAAAAAGCCAGCCACGTACTCAGTTGCCAGCCCTTTCCGAGCACGCCTCCGTACCTCTGCACTTTACTTCTGCACCTCCTCTGAGTCTCAGTATGCTTTTCTCTTCCCTTCTAGTTGTAGAATTTCCACTCAGCCAGCCTTCCTGTGGTTCTGGATGATGTCCATTTTGTCTTTTAGTTGTGGTTTTGAAGTGGTTGTGCGCGGCAGCAAGTTCAGGTGTTTACCTATGCCGCCATCTTGGTCTAACCATTTCCTATTTGTGACCTCTGTTGGGTCAAGTATGCTTGGCCTCTAGGATACTCTGTTTCTTCCTTAATTTGAGGAATGCCAGTTACTAAATACCCATTATCTAAGGTTTCTTTGTTTCATTAGAGTCTGAGCAACTTTTCTTCGTTTTGCTCTTCTTTTAAGTAGGTGGAGAATGGAGGTTCAGGTGTTTCCTGATTGCCTCTACCTAGTGGTGTTTTTTATTCTGTATCTGTTCTGCAAAGCTTCTATAGTCAGAGAAAATCCTGGATGATTTTCCCCTATTGTCCTTTTTTGTTCCACCAACCACACTGAAGCTGAAACCAGACAACCAACAACCAATCAATCGGTCCTGGCTGCCTGTCACTAATTGAGCCAATACAGCAGAGACAGTATTGAATCATAAATGAGCATTTATTCCAATAAAGCCGGCAGTATGGGAGAGCAGCAAGTCAGCCACGAAAATCAGCTCTGTACCTCCCCGCGCCCCACCCCCACCCCCACCCCGCCCCAGAAGCCAGCTGCTTATATGGGGTACCTGGACAAAGATAACATGGGGAAGTGGGCAAAAGGAATAGGAATGGGTATGATTTTTACAGATTGCAGGCAATGTAAGCAATGTGTCTGGGGCTTTCCAAAGGGCTAGGGGCATCCGGGACTCCATTGTTTGCTTTCTGCAAAAAGGCTGTTAATCTTTGCATTAATAGGCAAATTTGGGGTGGGGAGGATGGGCCACATTTCCAGATGACCTCCCAGGTCCTGTGTACAATGCCCAGCCAGGTTAGAATGTGCTGTCTTTAATCAGAACAAAACAGTCACAGTTAATAGAGCATGATTAATATTTCTTAACTAGAAGCCCAGTGCATGATTTAATCATGCACGTGTAAGCTGTCTGTCCGCTGGTCGGCAGCTCCGAAGTCCCTGGGCCCCTAGGGCGAGGCGGGGCGGGGGCGTGGTCCTCCTGCGGCTGGAGCCCAGGCTGGGGTCTTGCCTTTGCCTCCCGCCCAGGAAGGCTGGGGCCGCCGCCACGTGCTCCTTCAGCCCAACTGCCGCCAGACTCCTCCCCGGGGAGCCGCGCCGCCTCCAAACGCCGGCTCGCTGCCCCAGAGGCCTGTCTGTGCCGCAGCACAGCCATGGCGCAGACGCTGAGCTTGCGTCGCCGCTGGCAACGTGAGCTCAGCGTCCTGCCGGCCCAATCACCACCCCAGCCACCCGAGTCCCGCCCCCTGTGTCTCCTGCTGGCCCAATCGTGGGCGTAGCGGAGTGATGGTAATTTAAATATTACCTTTTTATTATGTAAGATAACATTTCTACTAGCTGTTAACATAAAAAACATTTCAAACCTGTAAAGAATTTTTGTGAGTTTATTTGAGCCAAACTGTTGACAATTGCTGGGAAGCAGAACCTCAACAGATTTAGATAATGCTCTGGAGAACGGTGGGTTGCTTCTATATTTATACACTAGAGGCCCAATGCATGAAATTCGTGCAAGAGTAGCCTCCCTTCCCCCTGCTGCTGGCACCCAGGACCCAGGTTTCCCTTGCAGAGGGAGGCCCCACCCACCTGCCATAGTCCGACAGTCAGTGGCCTGGGTCTCCCTCTGTGGGGCGATCATGGGGCAATGGCCGGGCCCCGGACTAATCACATCGCACCCGCCTTGGCTGGCCTGGCACCTGATAGCATGGTCCCGATGGTCGTGGTCCCGATGGTTGTTCTGCTATTTGGCTGTTTGGTTGATTTGCATATTGCACTTTTATTATATAGGATTGCAGTCAGCGGAAGGGATGTAGATGGGCTACATGAAATCCACTAGTGATAAACTAGAGAGGTGGGAGAAAGCAATGAGGGGAAAACCCTGGGATTGGATAAAAAGTAAAATGATAGACACATACTTAGGTGGGTGCAGGAACAATTAACAATGAAGGAATTTGTGGTATCTGTCCTGATGCCCAGGCACATTAGGTTGTGTCTCAAGGGTCCAGAAAAAGGGAAGTTAAAAGTTACCCAGACATTTCAAGGGTATGTTATTATAGATACAAAAAAACAGGCTCAGTTAAGGTAAAGATTGACCTTGTCAGTGAAGATACCAGCCTAGGATATAACTACCCACCATAACTGCTTTTAATTAAAGTTTAATTTCAGACTATCCTTTGTGGTTACTTTAGTTCTCTGAGTTTGCAAGACCGCCATGCAGGCCTTCCCTGAGCTTGTCAGGTTAGCATGTGGCCCCTTTTCGTCCACATAGCTAGTCCCCAGTATTCTATTTCTGCCCCTAACAAAACCACTGTCAACTATTGGCAACTCTTTGGGCTTCTATTGAGTTGCTGTTTATCACATAGTGGGAAAGAGAGGCTCATAAAAGAACTCTGTCTTCCTGAAGGGGAATGAAATTTGAGGATCTTTAAAATCTTTTTTTTTTTTTTTATCAACAATTACTTTATTTTTTTTTTTTAAATTTCTTTATTGATTAAGGTGTCATATATTTGTCCTCATCCCCCCATTCCCATCCCACCCCCCTCCCCATGGATGCCCCAACCCTCTGTTGAACTTAAGCATTGGTTAGGCTCATATGCATGCACACAAGACCTTTGGTTGATCTCTCCCCCCTCCCCCCACCCTCCCCTATCCTCCCTCTGAGGCCCGATAGTCCGATCGATGCCTCCTTGTTTCTGGTTCTGTTCTTGTTCATCAGTCTATGTTGTTCATCATTTCCCCTAGATGAGCGAAATCATGTGTCACTAGAGATATACTTATAAGAAATGAATGTGCGACGAGCAATAATAGTTATGCTGACAGGCAAATGAATCAGTCTGTAGTGAGTTTCTTTCTGGTCCAACAGTTCTTTTGAGACCCAATATCAATGTCCACCAGTTCCTTATGAGTACATGTCGGCACTGACCCCTCAGCTCTGGATGGTGGACAAATGGTGGTAATGCAGGTCCGACTCCCTCTGGTTTGGTCTCGGCCGGATCCAGGGGCACGGCTTCACCCGGATCCAGGGGCCCACGGCCTCACCTGGACCCGGGATCCAGTCTCACTCGGATCTAGGGGCACACAGCCTCGCCCAGACCCAGGATTCACCTTCATCCGGACCCAGGGGCGCATGGCCTCACCCGGATCCAGGGGCCCAGGGCCTCGCCCGGACCCGGGACCCAGGCTCACCCGGATCCAGGGGCCCAGGGCCTCGCCCGGACCCGGGACCCAGGCTCACCCGGATCCAGGGGCCCAGGGCCTCGCCCGGACCCGGGACCCAGGCTCACCCGGATCCAGGGGCCCAGGGCCTCGCCCGGACCCGGGACCCAGGCTCACCCGGATCCAGGGGCCCAGGGCCTCGCCCGGACCCGGGACCCAGGCTCACCCGGATCCAGGGGCCCACGGCCTCGCCCGGACCCGGGACCCAGGCTCACCCGGATCCAGGGGCCCACGGCCTCGCCCGGACCCGGGACCCAGGCTCACCCGGATCCAGGGGCCCACGGCCTCGCCCGGACCCGGGACCCAGGCTCATCCGGATCCAGGGGCCCACGGCCTCGCCCGGACCCGGGACCCAGGCTCACCCGGATCCAGGGGCCCACGGCCTCGCCCAGACCCAGGATTCAGCCTCACCCGGACCCAGGGGCGCACGGCCTCGCCCAGACCCAGGATTCAGCCTCACCCGGACCCAGGGGCGCATGGCCTTGCCCTGACCCAGGGGCACATGGCCTCACCCGGACCCGGGGCCCAGCCTCACCCTGACCCAGTTTCCAGCCTCACCCGGACCCAGAGGCACGCGGCTTCACCCGGTTCTGGGACCCAGAGGGGTTTCATCTTCTTGATCCCAATTCCTGTTGGTCAATTCCCTCTCAGCAATTCCTTCGGCCATTTTCTCAGAGTTCCAGGGCAGCCACCGCAGAACTCGTTGGGCGGCGGGCTCGGCGAAGCTACGGTGTGCCCGGTGCGCGGCGGCGGGCTGGTCCGGGGTGGCTGCGTCGGCCCTTGGGTCTGCAGCGGTGGCCGGTCGCCGAGCGTGCGCACCTGGCCGCTTCCGAGGCGTTGAGATTCTTGAAGGACTCGGAGGTCAGCAAGCGCGTAGTCTCCCACCCCATGTCTCCCAGGGGCTCGTCTGTCCGTGCTCGGCAGCGAGTGAAGCCTTCCCCTCAGCCGGAGACCGCTGGGGGAACTGCGCCGAGCACGATCCAGGCCGCCATTGTGTCGCCTGAGCCGTAGTTTTTAAAGTGTGGTCTTTGGGTCACCGGCATCAGCTTCATCCCACGTACCCCTCTCTTTTATTCTAGTTTTAGAGCATCTGCTCAGTCAGCCCTCCGGTGGTTCTGGATGGTGTCTGCTCTGCTCTCCCGTCGTAGTCTCAAAATTGTTGTGGTAGGCAGCAATCAGGCTTCTGCCCTATGCCTCCATCTTGGTCCTTGTTTGTATAGTTAAGTCTTGATTGTTGTTGGTGTCACTGGGAGGAATTGTCCTCCAGGCCAATTGGTCGTGCGGACCCTCTGTGTCTATAAAGGAAGAGTTGCTGTGCGGGAGACACGTTTATTTGCCGGGTCTTGGTGCAGCAAGGCTTTGGCGCTCACTGCGTCTGCCTCTTGAATGTGTCCCTTATGGTAGTGGTTGAAATCTGGTGTCATCTCACACCGACCACTAGATGCCTTCGTTTCTGGGTCTCCAATGGAGTGTAGGTCAGCTACTGCCTGTGGCCCCTCAGCATGAATTACAGCATCACTTATATTCGTGACCTGTTTCGGTGTCTTCCCCTTTTGGCTGCCTCCCTATCGCTCAGCTTCCCCAATCTCCCTAGGTGGTCGCTCTTGATACCCCCCTTTGTGGGCTGAGTGCAAAGTCTTGGTGTTGTTAAGCCTTGATTGCTGTTGGTACACTGGGAGGATGTGACCTCCAGTCCAATTGGCTGTGAGGATCAGCTGTGTCTATGCCGGGAGACAGCCCCATTCAACTAGACTTGCAAAATTGTAAAAGCCTCTGTGTTCAGCTTGGATGGGGCGGAGTTACAGGGCGGAGCCTACCGCCTTGGCTTCCCGTCAGCCCCGCCCTATGAGGTTCCTGTGTCTCAGTGTCCCTCCGTACTCCCAGCAAACACCTCTGAGAGAAAAGCGCCCTGGAGTTTCGCGCGCTGCCAAACAGTCTAGTCTCTCCCCCAATGAATCTGGATTCCCAGATTCTCGCCCAGAACTGGGTTTCCGTGTAGTCAGAATTGGGGCTCACCGCAGTCTGGCGCTTTTGTCTCCTTCCCTCCAGGGCGACTCAGCGGCACAGTCAGCAGCCCATCCTCCGCGCACAATCCCCTGCGCGCCTCCGGTGCTCTGCTCTTCGCCGCCTCTCTGCACCTCTGCCCCACAGCCCAGCTTTCCCCAGTATGAGCCTGGCTTCCCCGGGTCTTTCCCGGAACTGGGGTTCAGTGCAGTTGGAACTGGGGGTTCAGCACAGTCCGGAGCCCTTGTCTCCCTCCCGCTAGGGCAATCCAGCGGCACAGGCAACAGTCCCTCCTCTGCGCACATTCCCGTGCGCGGCTCTGGCGCAACTCCTCCGTGTCTCCGCCCCACAGCCCAGACTCCCCCAGCATGAGCCCGGCTTCCCAGGGTTTCGCCCGGGACTGGGGTTCAGTGCAGTCGGAGCTGGGGTTCAGCACAATCTGGCGCTTTTATCTCCTTCCCGCCAGAGAACGCCAGCCAGGCCGTCAGCCGCCCCTTCCTCTCCGGCTCCGTCTTCCCCGCACGCGCGCGGGCTCGTGTCTCCGCCCGTGTCTCCATACCTCAAGCTTTTACGGCTTCCCTGATTTTCCTTGTGGTCCTCTCTTTCCTTCTAATTGTGGGCATTTCAGTCAGCCAGCTTTCCTGTGGTTCTGGATGATGTCGTTTTGATTTTTAGTTGTGTTTTTGAAATTGTTGTGCCCGGCTGTAGGTTAGGTGTTTAACCTATGCCGCCATCTTGGTTTCTCCGATCTTTAAAATCTTGACTACTCACCTCTCCATCCTACTACATTGAGAGGGAAGAGGTTGGGCAAAGTGAAAGAGGAATTATGGGGCTGGTCTTGGAGCCTTTCAATGTGACCATAATTATCTGCCTTTAGGTGAAAACAGTTATGTATGTCTCTACTACACATTGGGCTTCTTTTAAGTTCTGGTAATTAATTTGTAATTTATATTCCCTGTTGGAGCATTTCATTAGGTTCTGAAGAATTTTTGAGAGTTTAAAGTGTATGGCTAGTGAGTGTTGTTAACTCCCAGCACAGGATTCCTGTCACTAGCCTATTGCCACATACCTATATATGATAGTACATATTTGCTGAATTAACATTCTGTGGAAGAATTCAATGATTTTTGTGTCATAAGGCTAGACTCCCAAGATACCTTTCTTTGCTCTAGCTATTGAGAAATATTTCCTTCTGTTTTTCTCTTCTAAACTGTATATGAATTTCTAAGTTGCATATTTATTTCTCACAGAAGTTAATTATAGCTAAAGATACTTGATGTCTTTGGTCTGGCATGATTAGTATTTTCTGTGATAGGTTTTTTATGTTTATATGATGTCAAAGAGTTATTGGTATAGTTATAAGTTCAGCAATAAGAGATGCTTTAAATCTAGACTAATAAGTTCTTTGGGTTGAAATAATTTTTTACTAAGTATTACAGAATACAATTATATGGTTTATTGCATAGAATATTAATTTCTAGGTGTCAGGTGTAAAATGTGTACATAAGAAACAAGCTAAAACACGTCTAAGACTATGTATGCTCAAGTACGATTCCCTCAAAAATTTTACATAGCAATAAAAATTTTTAAAATTAGAATGGATATAATTTACTTTTGACTTGAGGGTTTTTCAACTAAAACCTCATAATTGAAATGTTCTGCAGCATAACAAAATCCGGACTGGGGATTGTTTAAATAAAAAATTGAATAGATTTTTCAGCTTTCATTAGGATATATGATTGTATCTGCTGCCTAAAAATTTAAGTATCTAGCAGAAAAAAAATCCTTAATCTTTTATGACCTAATATAATGCCACTAGAGGCCCGATGCACGAAGATTCGTGCAAGAATGGGCCTTCCTTCCCCTGGCTGCCGGCACCACCTACGCTCTGGCTGGAGCCGCCTTTCTGCCTTAGCACTGGCCTGGAGCCACCTTTCCACCTTCCCACGGTGCCCAGAGGCCCAGAGCGGCTGGGGCGTTGTAGAACGCCTGCATCATCGCCATGGCGACGACTCAAGCATCCCGCCCCCAGCCGCTCGGAGCCTGTGTATGCAAATTAACCTGCCATCTTTGTTGGGTTAATTTGCATACTCACTCCTGATTGGCTGGTGGGCGTTGCAAAGGTATGGTCAATTTACATCTTTCTCTTTTATTAGTGTAGATATGCAGAGTCATTGAATGCTTTTTGATGCTAATATTAAGTGGGAACCTATAGGACTTTAGGTTCAAGTAAATTTCAAAAACAGATGTTCAAAATTCAATTCTTAGAGCTATTAAGTAGATGTTTTGGTAAATCCCCCTCCCGCCTCAATCCTCACCTGAGGATATGTTTTGAGAGAGAGAGAGAGAGATATCCATTGCCTCCTGTAAGCACCTGGACCTGGGATCAAACCTGAAAACTTTTGGTATATGGGACAACACTGACTTGTGAGCTACAGGTTATCCGGTGTTATTATGAACCAATTAAACCTTTTAACTAGTATAATGTTATTATGGAAAGCAAACTTAAGTTTTTCTGCACCAAAGCCTGATAAAGTTTGATTTCACATTGAATTACAGGTTCTTCTGGGCCCCTGCTGAAGATCTGTCCTGAAAACTGTGATTAAGTAAATTTTTTGATAGAGGAAATTTGTTGCTTCTGTTTATCAAGATGATTACAACACCTTCAAAACATCCAGGAATTCACTTGTCCTCAGAGACATCTTCTCAAAGGAGAAATATGCCCATTCATGCAGTCTTTTTTGACAGCATTCCTTCAGGGACACTTACTCCTGTAAAAGATTTGCTGAAATATCAGAACTCCTTTTTAAAATTGAATGACCAGAAAAAGAATCAACTCTCAGAAATGACATTTTTTCAAGATAGAAATGTATTTCATTCTACCATGCTAGCAGAGCCTAGCACCTCTAACAGTCTTCTTAATATTGATATCAGTGCTATAAAGCCCAATAAGGATGGATTAAAAAATAAAGCAAACTATGAATCACCAGGAAAAGTATATCAAAGAATGAAAGAGAAGGCAATGTGTAATAAGCAAGAACAAGCATCACCAAAAAGTGAAAGTAACAAAATTTTTATGCATAATGGAGCTGAGAAAAGAGTATTGCAGCATACCTACCTCTGTGAAGAAAAGGAAAACAACAAATCATTTAAATCAGAAAACAGCTTATTAAGAGGTTAGTTATATTATGTGTTGGTTAAAAAGCTATAATGTGTTATTTATTGTGTCTAGCACTGTTTTAGGTACTCAGGATACGGCCGTGAACAAAATGGACAAATATCCCTGCCCTCTTGTAGCTAACTCACATTCAAGTGGTGGGGATCAGATACAGTAGGTAATTTTTATGGTACAGTAGAAGTGCTATGGAAAGAAATACGTAGCAGAGTAAGGATGATAGGGAGAGTTAGAGTAGGTTGTAATTTTCAGTGGGATAGTCAGGATATGCTTCCAAGAGAATGTGACATTTGAGCTGAAAAATTGAAGAAGGTGATAGATACAGATAGGTATCTTGGAGAATGGGGAAGGATGATCCAATTTGTAATAGCTGGTATAAATGCCCTGAAATTTTTGTTATTTCAGGAGTGTGCCTCACAAATTCAAGGACTAGCCATGAGATTAATATATCATGGAATGAATGTACAGAGCTGGGGAGGTGGGGATAAATAAGAGGGTCAGATAATGTAGAGCCTTAATAGGTGAATGTAAGATTTTTCGGCTTTTATTGTGAGCAAAATAGGGAACTATTGGGAAGTTTTAAGTCGAGGGATGATAAGATCTGACTTATGTTTTTAAAATATCCCTCTGGCTGTTAATTTGAAATAGTTATTGCAGTAATCCAGGTGAGAGATGGTGTTGGCTTGATCCAAGTGGTAGCAGTGAAGATAAGAAGTGGTTGGATTCTGGATATATTTTAAAGGAAAAGCCAATCACATTAGCCCATATGGGGTGTGGAATGTTAGAGAGGTTATAAAGGATGACTCCATAGAGTGGTTTTTTTCTGTTGTTTGGCTTTGTTTTTATTACCCAAGCAACTGGAAAGATGTGGTGATTTATCTGAAATGAAGCAGATTGAAGGAGAAGTGAGATCAGGATCTCAGTCATTTTTGTCATGTGAATTTCCATGTCTTTTAAAAATTTGGGTATAGATGTGAATTAGGCTGTTGAAAAAAAATTAGTTGGAATTAAAGGGCATAGTCCAAGTGAGAAAAATATATTTGACAATTACTAGTACCTAAATGGTTTTTAAAACTATGAGATGAGATGAGATCATCAAGGATTAAGTGTAGAAAGAGAAAATATTCAATAATGAGTCCCAAAATTTAGAAGTTAGAATAAAGGATAGAAAGTAGGAAAGGCCACTTAGAATATAAGGAAGAAGAAAAATTAGGATTGATGCTTTGGCAGCCAAGACATCAAAACTAATGCTGCAAAATTAGTCGGGTAAAATGAAGGCTGAGATTTGACCATTGGGTTTAAGAATGTGGAGGTCATTGGAGACTTTGATTAGAGCCGTTTTGGTGGAATGATGGAAGCAAAAACATGATACAAGAGGGTTTAAGAGAGAGTAGAGACAGAAGTTGACAGTGGTGAATGTAGACAACTCTTTTTGAGAGGAGCTAAGAAATATGACATTAAAAGATTTTATTGTTTTTAATGATTGGTGAAATAACATTTTTGTATGCTGTTGGAAATAATCCAGTAAGGAAGGAAAAACTGAGATTAGAAGTCTGATACCCTTCAGTAGCTGAGAAAGAATAAAATCTAAAAGTGGAGATTTGGCATCTCTAGCTGGTTTGGCTCAATGGCTAGAGCATCGGCCTGTGGACTGAAGGGTCCCAGGTTCAGTTATGGTCAAGGGTACATTCCTCAGTTGCAGGCTCAATCCCTGGCCCCTGTCAGGATGTGTACTGGAGGCAATCAATCGATGTGTCTCATGTCCATGTTTCTCTCTCTATCTCTCCCCTTCCCTTCCACTTTCTAAAAAACCAATGAAAAATATATCCTCGGGTGAAGATTAACACACACACACACACACACACACACACACACACACACACAAATAATAATAATAATAAATTAAAGTGGAGATTTAGGAAAATAAACAGATCATCAATCAAACAGGAAGGTAGGCAGTGTTGTATTACTTTAGAAATAATCTGAAATAGGAAGTAAAGTCTGCAGCTGTGAGTGAGTATAGGAAACAGATATTGAAATTTGAGGAGGTATGGACGTTTGAATAGTGTAGGACACTGGAAGAGTGAATGGTCTAGGCTTAAATTTAATTTTCTGGGTAACATTAAGAACCTAGCTAAGATTTGTGGACATGGATTTAAATAAGACCAATCAGTATGGTTGTGAGTATTCCTCTTGCCCTATTAACTGTATAGGTGCTGGTGGGGAATAGGCAAGGAGTTGGATTTTAGCAGGATTGTAATTTTGCTAAATAGGATGAAGTGAGAGAAAGACAAAGCAGTTGGGGTAGCCCTTTCAGCAAACGATATGGTAGATGCTCATTTAATAGACTAGGAAATGGAACTTACAAAGAGGTTTTATCTACCCTGTGTGTCACAGATAATAAATGATGGGCTGAGAATTCAATACAGGTATCTGTTTGAAAGCCCACAGTCTTAACTACTATACAGTAGATTGTGGGTGCATTTTTGTGTTTCAAAGACAGTGATATATTTTGATACAAAAAGAGTTCTCTAGGTGAGCTTAGGTTGGAGGTGGGGGAGTACACAAAATAGTCTGTTTCTCATTCAGCCTGGGAGAAAAGGGAGAAGCAAGTGAAATACGCACATTAAAGCACATTTTATATGTAATTTGGAATTAGAGGAAGAAATGAGTAACTGACTGCTTTGAGACTCTGATGACTCTTTCCCCAGAAAAGACACATATATACAAACACAAATTTTGTATGTAGTTTCAGAGACCCTCTGCATGGATGTTGGACTCTCAAATAAATGACCCAGGTTATAAACAGCATGTTATATTTGATCAAATTATCTGCTTTTCTTTACTGCATTGCCCTGTCATTTCAGTAGAATAAGTTAAATAGAAATTTATCCTTTTATAGCATGTCATTATAATAAAATCTTTATAGTCCAGTTGGCGTGGCTCAGTGGTTGAGCGTTGACCTATGAACCAGGAGGTCATGCTTCAATTCCCGGTCAGGGCACATGCCCAGGTTGCAGGTTCAGTCCCCAGCGTGGGGTGTACAGGAGGCAGCCAATCAGTGATTCTCTCTCAACATTGATGTTTCTTTTTATTTTTTTTAGAGAGAGGGAAAGACAGAGAGAAACATCAATGTGAGAGAAACACATCGATTGGTTGCCTCCTGCACATACCCTGCCCAGGGCCCAGGCCAGGGAGGAGCCTGCAACCAAGGTGGGTGCCCTTGACCAGAATCGAACCCTGGACCCTTTGGTCCACAGGCTGATACTCCATCCACCTAGCCAAACCAGCTCATTGATGTTTCTATCTCTCTCTCCCCCTCTGCTTTCCTCTCTGAAATAATTAAAAAATTGTAAAAAAAAAAAAAAAAAAAAAATCTTCATATTATGATTCTAAGGCCAAAGTCGCACACTTAAAGCATATTCACTCCTGATTTTTTTCAAGTATAATATTTGAAATTAAACATAAAATAATTTAGTTTAATGCTCTAGGAGGTATAGCAGAATAAAATGTAAGCAATACTCAAAGTTCTTATTGTTTAGTTTATAAGCCTACCAGATTTGTGCATTTGAAGATCTGCTAAAGAGCTGTCAAAGGGGTATAAATTATTATTGAGTCTCAACATTTTGATTTTTAAAGTATCAGTTACAACTTGTCAACTATTCTTTCATATTTTAGAAATTTACAGCAGCCAGAAGCAGACTTTTCAAAACTGGATGGTACTTCATATATTATATATACCTGATTTTATTCCAGATCTCTAGGCTTCTAAGTTCAGTAGTATATTTTTGTCTAAAGCTGGCAAGATGTAACATGACATTTTTTAAAATGCTTTCTCAGCCTGCCAGTGTGATTCAGTGGTTGAGTGTAGACCCATGAGCCCTGGTCAGGGCATATGTCCAGGTTATGGGCTCTACCCCAGTAGGTGGAGTGCAGGAGGCAGCTGATCAATGTTTCTCTGTCACCATCAATGTTTCTATCTCCCTTCCTCTCTAAAAATCAATTTAAAAAGCATATATTTTTTAAAAAAGGATTGAAAGGAAATTTTTAAAAAATTCTCAGCATAATGTAAGTATAAGAATAGGTTGAAGGCATGAGAAAATAATGAAGGAAAAAACTTATGTAACTAATATGTTATAAAAGTCTATGTGCCTATATTTGGTCATTACTAAACCTAAGTGTTTATTTAAGTATTTTTAAATGGCATTTTTTTCCTTCTCAGTGACTAACACATCTCAACTTCTTCCTTTAAAAAAAATCTCAACCTCAGTCCAAGAAGTTCCTCTAGAACCATCAAATATTTTACTCCCAGTCAAGCCAAAGATTCAATGTCAACAAGCAAAGAAAGCGCCTCTGCACAATTTAACTTACGGTAAAGTGCTTTTGGTTTTCTTTTTTGGTTTGTTATTTGAATGTATTGTTAAATGTTCTAGATAATTATTTTCCCTGTGTAGGCAATAAGCTTTGACTGTGGATGAAAGATCTACAGTCAAAGCTTTTATGCTAATAAAAGCCTATGTGGCCATCATGCCCTCACGCTGTGATGCCTTCATGCCGTCACACCGTAACAATCTATCACCAGGAGGCTGCGTGCGCAGTGGGCACGTGTGCGCGTGTGTGGAGCCGCAGAGGCGAGTTTTGGGGTCCTGGCGGCAAAACGTGGCGAGGCTGGGGGTCCCGGCGGCTCCGCCTCCATGCAGCGGAGCTGTGGAGGCGGAAACCCTAGCATGGGGTACCCCAGCTCAGGCCTACCTCTTTGGGGCAATCCATCAAGAAGCCCCAGTTAGGTGGGAAGGGCCTACCTCTTTGGGGAGATCGATCATGGGGAACCCACACTGTGAGAGGGCACAGGTCAGTCTGGGGACAGCCTCCCCCACCCCCTCGAGTGCATGAATTTTATGCACCGGGCCTCTAGTTAAATCATAAAAGGCAGAAGCACTCAGAAAGACTGGGCAGGAGGGTAGAGTATTCTTAACCTGAAGACTTCTTCTTTTTTTTTTTTTAATAAATCTTTATTGTTCAGATTATTACAGTTGTTCCTCTCCCCCCCCCCCATAGCTCTCCTCCACCTGGTTCCCCCACCCTCTGCCCTTACCCCCGCCCACTGTCCTCATTCATAGGTGTACAATTTTTATCCAGTCTCTTCCCTCACCCCCACACCCCTTTCCCCCTGAGAATTGTCAGTCCACTCCCTTTCTATGCCCCTGATTCTATTATATTCACCAGTTTATTCTGTTCATCAGATTTTTTACTCACTTGATTTTTAGATTCACTTGTTGATAGATATGTATTTGTTGTTCATAATTTTGATCTTTACCTTTTTCTTCTTCTTCCTCTTCTTAAAGAATACCTTTCAGCATTTCATATAATACTGGTTTGGCGGTGATGAACTCCTTTAGCTTTTTCTTATCTGTGAAGCTCTTTATCTGACCTTCAATTCTGAATGATAGCTTTGCTGGGTAGAGTAATCTTGGTTGTAGGTTCTTGCTATTCATCACTTTGACTATTTCTTGCCACTCCCGTCTGGCCTGCATAGTTTCTGTTGAGAAATCAGCTGACAATCGTATGGGTGCTCCCTTGTAGGTAACTAACTGTTTTTCTCTTGCTGCTTTTAATATTCTCTCTTTGTCTTTTGCTCTTGGCATTTTAATTATGATGTGTCTTGGTGTGGTCCTCTTTGGATTCCTTTTGTTTGGGGTTCTGTGTACTTCCTGGACTTGTAAGTCTATTTCTTTCACCAGGTGGGGGAAGTTTCTGTCATTATTTCTTCAAATAGGTTTTCAGCATCTTGCTCTCTCTCTTCTGGCACCCCCATAATTCTGATGTTGGTACGCTTGAAGTTGTCCCAGAGGCTCCTTACACCATCTTCCTATTTTTGGATTCTTTTTGCGTTTCCGGTTGGGTATTTTTTGCTTCTTTGTATTTCAAATCTTTGACTTGATTCTTGCGATCCTCTAGTCTGCTGTTGGATCTCTGTGTATTATTTTTTATTTCAGTCAGTGTGTGCTTAATTTCTAGTTGGTCCTTTTTCATATCCTCAAGGGTCTCACTAATTTATCGGCGGTTTTTAGAAGATTCTTGATTAACCTTATAACCGTGGTTTTGAACTCTATATCCAGTAGTTTGCTTTCCTTCATTTCTTTCATTTGTGACCTGTTTCTTTGTCTCCGTAATTTGGCTGCTTCCTTGAGTTGATAGAGTGGCTTTGTGTGTTAGTGTCCTATAGGGCCCAGTGGCTCAGCCTCCCCAGTTACCTGAGGTGGACTCTCTTGGTGCACCCCTTTGTGGGCTGTGTGTACAGTCTTGTTGTAGTTAAGCCTTGATTGTTGTTGGTATCACTGGGAGGAATTGACCTCCAGGCCAATTGGCTGTGAGGATCAGCTGTGTCTACGCTGGGAGAACTTCTGTGCTGGAGACACCCTTATGGGGCAATACTTGCTTCAGTGGGGCTTTGGTGATCACTGAGTCTGCCCCTTGAGTGTCTCCCTTATGGATCTGAGGAGTTGTAATCTGGATGGTCCTACTCTGACCCCTGGGTACACTGGCTCTTGGATCTCCAAGGAGGTACAAATTTAGCCTCTGCCTGAGGCCACCCAGCAGGAGCTACAGAGAGATCTGCAGATACCTCTTTGTTGTTTGGAGTTTGGAGGTGCCCAGATGAGTCCCAGCTGTGAAGCAGTGCAAGCTGCTGTGGGGCCTTGGGCTTTCTTTTGGCAGCTCTGGGGCTCTCTGACCCAGCTGCAGTATGTTAGGTAATTTTAGATTGCCAAGGGCCAGGCCAATCATATGCAAAAGCCTCTGCCCACAGCTTGGATAGGTCGGGGTCTCAGGGAATCATCAAGGTGGAGCAAACAGCAATGGCTTCCCATCAGCCCTGCCCTAAGAGTCAGCCCTGCCCTAAGAGGCCTCCAGTTCTCAGTGTCCCTAGGTAATCACTGCAAGCACCTCTGAGAGAAAGCCGCCCTCAAGTTCTGCCCGAAGCCAGACAGTCCAGTTTCTGCCTGTATGAGTCTGGGTTTCCAGAGTCTCGCCCGGAACTGGAGTTTAGAGCAGTCGGGAGCTTGTGTCTCACTCCCAATTGAAAAAGCCAGCCACGTACTCAGTTGCCAGCCCTTTCCACGCGTGCCTCCGTACCTCTGCACTTTACTTCCGCAGCTCCTCTGAGTCTCAGTGTGCTTTTCTCTTTCCTTCTAGTTGTAGAATTTCCACTCAGCCAGCCTTCCTGTGGTTCTGGATGATGTTCATTTTGTCTTTTAGTTGTAGTTTTGAAGTGGTTGTGTGAGGCAGCAATTTCAGGTGTTTCCCTATGCTGCCATCTTGGTTTCTCTCTGAAGACTTCTTTTTAATATTAAGTTTTAAATTTTCCTGTTTTTCTTTTAATTTCATCCGAATCTTCTGAAAATTTTGTTTGACTTTGTGTTTGTTTTTTTTTGCAGAGCTTCCAATTCTGAACCAAGAACATGAAAATGTTTCAGCTGCAGGAGTCTCCAACAGGGCATTAACTAGAGCTCAGTTGGCAAAACAGATTCTTTCAAAGGAGAATACAGTTGCAACCACTAAGTTCAAAAAGAACACATTTGTTTTAGAAGACATTAACTCTACCTATGAAAAATCCCAAAATACTACTACTGAGACTCTCAATACTAACTGTGTTTCTGTTAAAAATGACAGTCAATTAATGATTTCTGATAATGAGGTCAGAATAAAAGGGACTTCACAACAGGAAATTAAGGGAAGAAATGAGAAAACAGTGCCCAGAGAAACTGTTCTTCCAGGTTCTATAAACGACACATGTAAAATTGTACTTGCAACTCCAGGGTTTAATGTAACAATACCTCAGGGATCAAAAAGATACACTTCAAAGCTTCTTCCAAATATATGCCAAACTACTACAAACGGAGTTAAAAATAATAAGGTAGGAAAACTTTTAAGGCAGATATGTATTTTTGTTTTAATCCCCATTCTTTAAGAGCTTGAGCTCTTATGTTCTCTCATTACTACTATTTAATGTAGAGGCAGTGGGTTGAAAGCAAGAAGGCCCAGGTGTTAAGTCTTACCTTGCTTATTAGTTGCATAGCCTTCAACTATTTACTTACTCCCTGTGGGGATGAACACTGATTTTATTCCTGTTTTTAATTCCCCCCCCCCCTGATTCTTGGGGTACTATTAATAACAAGAGAAAGGAATTACGTATAGCACCTAAAGATTTGAGAATTTTTTCTGTTGTAAAGTAACTGTGATCAATAAAAAGACTTCAGACCATCAAACTATGTTACATTAGGACATTTGCTGAAGAAACTGGAATGGAACAATAAGTTCAAGGAGAAAGATAAAAGGTTAAGTTTATAGTTGTTAAAGGTTTGTCCATTAATTTTTAAAAGGATGATGGTGGCATTTTCTAGACAGAAGCCAGGGTCTTTATGAAGTCCTCAATTTCTACCCAACAGCTCCTTAAAATATTAAATCATGTCATTCTCTGCTCAAAATTCTCCAGTAACTTCTTATCTCAAGAGAAAACACTAAGCCTTTACGTGGTTTACAGAACTGTACATAATTCAATTCCTGGAGATAACCAGCCCCATCATATAGAGCTCAACAAATATTTGCTGAATGAATATTTTGACATTCTATATAAGCAACTAGAAGCCTGGTGCACGAAATTCGTGCACGGCGGGGGGTTGTCCCTCAGCCCAGCCTGTACCCTCTCCAATCTGGGACTCCTAGAGGGATGTCCGACTGCCCGTTTAGGCCCGATCCTGATGGGATCGGGCCTAAACGGGCAGTCAGACATCCATCTCACAATCCAGGACTGCTGGCTCCCAACTGCTTGCCTGCCTGCCTTCCTGATTGCCCCTAACCGCTTCGGCCTGCCAGCCTGATCACCCCCTAACCACTCCACTGCCAGCCTGGTTGATGCTTAACTGCTCCCCTGCCAGCCTGTTTGCCCCCAACTTCCCTCCTCTGCCAGCCTGGTCACCCCTAACTGCCCTCTCCTGCAGGGTTGATCACCTCCAACTGCCCTCCTCTGCCGGCTTGGTCACCCCTAACTGCCCTCTCCTGCAGGGTTGATCACCTCCAACTGCCCTCCCTTGCAAGCCTGGTCCCTCTCAACTGCCCTCCCTTGCAGGCCGGGTGCCTCCCAACTGCCCTCCCCTGCTGGCCATCTTGTAGTGGCCATCTTGTGTCCACATGGGGGCAGGATCTTTGACCACATGGGGGCAGCTATATGGTGTGTTGCAGTGATGGTCAATCTGCATAGTACTCTTTTATTAGATAAGATAGAGGCCTGGTGCACGGGTGGGGGCCAGCTGGTTTGCCCTGAAGGGTGTCCTGGATCAGGTGGGGGTTCCCTTGGGGCGTGGGGCGGCCTGAGCAAGGGGCCTGTGGTGGTTTGCAGGCCGGCCACGCCCCCTGGCAACCCAAGCAGAGGCCCTGGTATCTGGGATTTATTTTCCTTCTACAATTGAAACTTTGTAGCCTGGAGCAGAGCCAAGCCTGCTGCTCTCTCTGGGGCGTGGCGGCAGCCATTTCTGTGGCAGTTAATTCACCTTCTACAATTGAAACTTTGTAGCCTTAAGCGGGTGAGCCCGGCCAGGGTGTGCGGAAAGCTTTGCTTCCCCTGTTGCCGCCGGCAACCCTGGCCTGCTCTCTCAAGCTCCATTCTGTCGCCATTTCTGTTTGAATTTGTTTACCTTCTATAATTGAAACTTTGTAGCTTGAGTGGAGGCTTAGGCCTGCAACGGCTATGGAAAGCTTGGCTTGCTCTGTTACCTGGGAAACCTTGCTCTCTGGCTGTAGCCATCTTGGATTGGGGTTAATTTGCATACTCGCCCTGATTGGCTGATGGGCGTGGCTTGGCTGGTGGGCGTGGCTTATGTAGTGGAGTGATGGTTAGTTTGCATATTACCATTTTATTAGAGAGGATATGTATGGGGTTCTAAAGCCAGAATTCCAATTTAGTAACCCATCTGTGCCACTAACTAACTATGTGTGACATAGGCAAGTTATTTATATTACTTAACTAGACCTTACAGAGTTTCTTTATCTATAAAATGAAGTTAATATCTCCCAGTGTTAGGAGGATAATCTGAGTCAATGCATCTAAAGTGCTTGGGACAATATCTAGTGTTAACTTTTATTTTTACTACCATCTGACTTACGTGATGTACGTGTCTCAGGTAGTTCCCAATGTGAAAGTAGAAAGAATTTTATTGCCTCTTCCCCAAATCCTACCTATAATTTTTTAAATGAACATAAATGTGAAGTACAGTAACTAACAGCACTATTCCATTTTTAACATGTTTTTCTGACTCAACATAAAGTACCACTGGAGAATGTCTTTATATATAAACTTATCCTACCTAATAATAGAGTAATATGCAAATTGACCGTACCTTCGCTACACCCACAAGCCACGCCCACCAACCACGCCCACCAGGAAACCATTGCAGGGACGTTGGGGTGTGGCGGAGCCCAAGGCCGGGAAAGCCTCGGGCGGAGGCTTTCCCGGCCTTGGGCACCAGCGGGAAGCCTGCACGGATCGCAGGCAACAACCAGGGGGTCGGCTCCTACGATCCCTAGCAGGGAGGCTGGGGTGCAGCAGAGCCAAGGCCGCCGCTGGGGGCCAAGCCCCGACCCTGAAAGAAGGCAGAAGGCGGTGGCCACAGCCAAGGCCTGGGTCCCTGGTGCCGGCAGAAAACTGGTGCAGGCAGCCAGGTGAATGAAGGTCTATTGCACGAATCTTCGTGCAAATGGGCTGCTAGTAATTTTATATATAAAGTAAATGACTTGTCAAATTAGTCGTTTTATGACCTTTGGCTACATATCTCATCAGAATTAGTTCAATGTTAAATTGTTACATAATAGAAACAATTTTCTACCACTGGTGTTCACAGAAATTTTCCTTATAATAGAATTTTACTTGTCCTAATATAAGGAATTCTCTGTTATTCAGGTATTTGCTTTGGAATAGAATGCTGTTAAATATAGATTCCTAGCAATTACCTTTATAGTTTATAAGAAATTGAATGCAACTTCAAATCAACTTTGTAAAGAAAAAATATGTGCTGTGAGTTTTTAGGAATAAGAGTGATGGTGACATACATGTATATTACACAACTAACCCCTTTTCTCCAAGTTATTGGGTCTTTGGTGGGACTTAATGTTTTAATGACTACCTTAGGATTTTAGGTGATTCCCCCTCCCCTCCCGTCTCCCCCCAGGGATTGAGATAATTAGATAATAAGAATATTTAAAGTATAATTGATTCTGGATTAGAAAGAAACTATGCAATAAGATTTTAGCGCAGTCTTTCTCGCCATCTTTTCTGTTTTGTTTACAAGAGTTTTATCTTATTGCTATTTAAAATAGAGTATGATTTTTATATAGATGAGCACTAAGGAATCATTTGGATTACTTATGAGTTTTTTCTTTTAATTTAATGTAAATTGATTTTGTAATGCTTTATGCTACAAGTAATGCAGAAAATATATACTTTATTTTATGTTTAATTAGGTAGTCCGGCTACAGGAATGGATGATTAAAATCATCAACAATAATACTGCTATATGCGTAGAAGGAAAATTGATGTAAGTATAACATTTGAATGTTCATATATATATGTATGTATATATTACCATTTATTTCAGAGAGGAAGGGAAAGGGAGAGAGACAGAAACATCAATGATGGGAGACAATCATCAATCAGCTGCCTCCTGCACATACCCCACTGGGAATGGAGCCCATAGCCTGACTGGGAATTGAACCACGATGACCTCCTGGTTCACAGGTCAATGCTCAACCACTGCGCCTCACCAGCTGGGCTTAATATATTCTTTTAATAAAATAAGAGACACATAAGAGCTTAAAAGGCAAAGCATGAGAAATAAACAAAGACTGTCTAGGTTGCAAAGTAAAAGCAAAAACGGTAAAATGACTATATATTGATTGTAACCAGCTTTCTTATTTTTGCCTTATAGGTTATTTTTAACCCTTTGCACTTGCTTGCTTTTTTCTTGATTCCTTTATTCTAATGCTAACCGTGTCGAGTCACACTTGACATCCAAGTGCAAAAGGTTAAAATAGTGGCAGCTCAAATTTTTACACACAGTGCTTTATTTTTTTCCCAGAGGTTTTAGTAAGTTGACTGGTATTTGCTGCTTAATTACATTTGGTTAGTTAATATTTACTTACATGCATTTTAATTCAGGGTCTCACATCTAAATTTATATCTGGGATAACCAGGTATAAATTATTGCTTCAGACAAGGAATCAAAGTTATTTTAAAACTTTGTCATACAGCTACATATTAAAATAGGGCACTTTCTGGTTCTCCCTAAAGTGAAAGCATTGTTGGGTAAGGGCTTTGCTTAATTCTGCTAATCTACTAGCACCATTTCCTATTCTTCAAAATCAATATCTTAGTGATTAAAAAAATTTTTTTTTGTAAAAAACAACAACAACACATAATTAAAACAACACAGGATATCACTATTCAAAGGTACTGGCCTGGAAATTTATAAGTTGAGTATATAAACTCTGTCTTTCCCACTCCATTTCTGCCTGCTGTGTGCCCATTTTCTGAATATCCAAGAGGCAGTGTAGCTTGCCTTGGTTGGAATTCTATTGCTGCTGCTTACTGACTGTATGACTTGGGCAGTCTCAGTTTTTTCATCTGTACAGTGGTGATAATAATATTACTACTTTTTTTTTTAGTTATTTTGAAGATTAAATGAGTTATATTTTTAAAACTTGAGAACAGAACTTTAAAGTGCTATTGAAGTGTTTGTTAAATAAAATGAATTAAAGCATGTTTGTTAAATAAAATGAATAAAGCCAAAAAAAAAAAATACAGGATGAGAAGTAATATCGTATTAAGGTATAATATATGAATTTAGTACCATTTGACCAAATGTATAGAATTTAATTTCATTATTACACTTAAATTTAGTATGTTTATTGTTAATTATCTAGTAAATTGGAGAATGTTCAACATTTATCTAATACATCTTCATATTTCATTATATTTTATACTATACAGATTCATGCACATTGAAAGGAAATTAATTAGAAGAAATATTTTAATTTGCTGTTTGCCCTTTCTCTATAATAGAAGTGTCAGAAATGAAAGAAAATTAGTAAGATGTATATGAAAATAATACATAAATTGATTAATAGACAATAGCAACATGATATAGCAACAAAGACATAAAAACAACAAAAACATATAAAATCAACAAAAACATGATATAAAAACAACATTGATATAAACAATGACTGATAAATTGATTAAACTGCATGCGTGAGTCAACATTTATTTTTAAACTAGAGGCCCAGTGCACAAATTCGTGCATGGGTGGGGTCCATCTGACTGGCCTGGCCCAATTGGGGTGGATTGGGGCTGGGCCTGTTGGGAGGAGGAGATGGCAGGAGGTTGGCCGACCGGCCCGCCCCTGATCAGGGCCCAATCAGGGCCGGGCCAGCTGGAGGAATGGGCTGAGGGTGATTGACCGGAGGGCCTGACCCCCGATTGGGGCTCGGGGGCCAATGGGGGGCAGGGGTGGCCATGGGGAGGGGCTGTGGGCTGTGGGCCAGCTGGCGCCACCCCTGAATGGGGTGGGGGGTGTTGATTGGGGACCAGTGGCCTGGGGGAGGGGCCGTGGATGGTTGGCCAGTCGACCCTGCTCCTGATTGGGGTGGGGGGGCCGGTGTGGGGAGGGGTCAGGCGTGGGGAAGGGCTGCAGGAGGTTGGCCGCCCAGCCCTGCCTCTTATTGGGGTGGGGGGTGTGATCAGGGATGGGCCAGCTGGGGGGAGGGGCTACAGCCTGATCAGGGTGGTGAGGGACCATCGGGAGCGTGGCCAGCTGGAGAGAGGGGCTTCAGGAGGTTGACCACCCAGCCCTGCCCCCTATTGGGGTGGGGGGGTGCGATCAGGGGCGGGCCTATCGTGGTGGAGTGGGCTGATTGGGGGCGGGACTGGGGGGAAGAGAAGGGAGCGTTTAGCCGGCCCCACTCTTGATCCGGGTGGGAGAGTTCGATCAGGGGCAGGCCAGCAGGGAGGGAGGGGCCGCAAGGTTGGCCGGCCAGCCTCACCCTCTGATCGGGCAGGTTCACTGGCCACAGTGGGCGTCATAGTGACCGGTAGTTCGGTTGTTATGGCCATTACGGTAGCTGGTTTCTTATATGTACATATAGATTGCCAGTGCGCGTCATATGTACCGGACAGACAGTCACTTTAGCCTTTTATATATATAGATATATATAGATTTATCCTTAGCTTCATTTGAGGAAATATAGAGTAGATTTATGGGTAAATGATTTGATATTGCAGTTTGTTTTTTCCCTGGAACTTCCTTTTGGTACTTTCCAAAGAGGAGGGTAAAAACATTTGGCTGTATAGTGAGGATTGAAAATCCATAAGCATGTATGATCCAAACTATAAAATTGCATGAAAGCTAACACAGTATAGGCCCCAAGAAGAGGTTTAGGAAATCATTCTTTGGAAGCTTAGCATCAGGATGGAATTGCAAATATTGTCAACACCAGATATTTAGAGATACTCCCTGCTTCCTTACTAATGATATATTTTATACATACTGGTGCTCTGAGGATCACATTAAGTAAGCAGTTGAATTCTGCTGCAATGTTTGGCCCTCAAATGTTTATAATCCTATATAATAAAAGTCCAGGTTGCGTCATGCCCTCGTGCAATGTCATCACAAGATTGCCACTTGCACAGTGGAGGTGGGGCCCAATGGCTGCTCCACGCTGTGAGGCCTGGGGGTCCTGCGGCTACACGCAGTGCAGAGGAAGCCGATCCCGCCATCTCCACCACCTTGCGCGGAGGAGGCGGGTCGCAGCAGGCGAGGGCAGTTGTGAGCGATCAGGCTGGCAAGGGAGGGCAATTGGGGGTGATCAGGCCGGCAGGGGAGCAGTTAGGTGTCAATCAGGCCGGCAGGGGAGCAATTAGGGGGTGATCAGGCTGGCAGGCAGAAGCAATTAGGGGCAGGCTGGCAGGCAGGCGAGTGGTTAGGAGCCAGCAGTCCCGGATTGTGAGAGGGATTGGGCCTAAACTGGCAGTTAGACATCCCCCAAGGGGTCCCAGATTGGAGAGGGTGCAGGCTGGGTGGAGGGACACCCCTTCCTCCATGCATGAATTTCGTGCACCGGGCCTCTAGTCTATATAATAAAAGCCTAAGTGACCGTTACGGCAGAATGACCAGAATGACAGGTTGCTATGATGTGCACTGACACCAGGGGGCAGACGTTCAACGCAGGAGCTGCCCCCTGGTGGTCAGTGCACTCCCACAGGGGAAGCACTGCTCAGCCAGAAGCTGGGCTCACGGCTGGCAAGCGCAGCGGCAGTGGCGGGAGCCTCTCCTGCCTCTGTGGCAGCGCTAAGGAGCAGTGTACCGAGCAGTAAGGAGCAGTGAGCAGTCGGGCAGTAAGGAGCAAGGGATCCCAGACTGCGAGAGGGCACAGGCTGGGCTGAGGGACCCCCCTCCATCCAGTGCACGAATTTTGTGCACCGGGCCTCTAGTTAGATTATAATATTGTTAATGTAGCTGGAATGCAAATTTATTACTTTCTATTATAGTTTGATATACTTATCTATATCCATTGTGACTTCTGTGAATAATTTGGCCTTAACTAAGCTATTTTTTTCTCCTAGAGATGTCACTAATATCTATTGGCATAGTAACGCAATTGTAGAACGGATTGAACACAACAAACTTAAGACATTATCAGGCAACATTTATATATTAAAAGGGATGATAGACCGGATTTCCATGAAAGAAGCAGGTAATGACTCATTATTAATTGATAAGTCATTTTAATAAGTGAATTAACCATATTTCTAATACTAATATAATTTTTTACTTTTAATTAGGTGTTTTAAAACTGTGAATCAGTCAAAACTAAAAACAGAATTGACCACATTATGTAAAATTATTTGACAGTTTAAATAAGTCCAGTGATATTTATTTATTTATTGCTTTAATTAAGTGAAGTGTTCCTTATTTGGGAAGAATTGCTTTATAAGAATATAATGTAACTCCCTAGGTCCTCACTTTGTTGAACCTGCCCTGCATAGCCCCGGTCTTGGCATAATCTAATTTTCTGCCTGTGACTTGCACACAGCTAATAGGGTTGAAGAAAACCACATCTGAGCAGTCCACTTTAAATTTATGATTATTAGCAACAAATTGTGGTCCTTAATGCTACTTGGTATCCTACCACATTTCTCCATTCACTCTCCCATTCTCTGTAATGACTACTTCATATATTTTTTTAAAAATATATTTTTATTGATTTCAGAGAGGAAGGGAGAGAGAGAGAGAGAGAGAGAGAAACATCGATGATGAGAATCATTGATCGGCTGCCTGCTGCATGCCCCCTACTGGGGATCGAGCCCGCAACCAGGGCATGTGCCCTTGACCATGGATACTCAGGTCCAGAAGATGCTTTGTTTAAACCTCAGTGGATTCCCATTAAGTTTAGAATGATATCCAAACTTCATATGACATTTGTAAAGGCCTGACATTAATAATACTCTATTGGTTGACTTCAATGTTTCTCTCTCTCTCTTTCTCCCTTCTTCTCTGAAATCAATAAAAATATATTTTAAAATAATATATGAAGTAGTCATTACGGAGAATGGGAGAGTGAATGGAGAAATGTGGTAGGATACCAAGTAGCATTAAGGACCACAATTTGGTGCTAATAATCATAAATTTAAAGTAGACTGCTCAGATAAAAAAAATAATTCTTTATTGTTGAAAGTGTTACATATGTCCCCTTTTTCCCCCCCATTAACTCCTACCAGCCTGCCCCTGTCCCCCCACCCAGGCCTCCATCCCATTGTCTGTGTCCATGGGCCATGTATACAGTATATGCATACCAAATCTTTGGTTGATTATCTCCTACCCTTCCTCCCCTGCCTTCCTGAGATTCCTCACTCTGTTCCATGCTTCCATGTCTCTGGATTCACTCTGTTCATCAGTTTATTTTGTTACTTAGATTCCACATATGAGATAATGTGATACTTGTCTTTCTCTGACTGATTTATTTCACTTAGCATGATACTCTCCTGGTCCCTCCATGCTGTTTCAAAGGGTAAGCGATTCTTCTTTTTTATTGCTGCATAGTATTCCATGGTATAAATGTACCATAGCTTTTTTATTCACTCATCTACTGATGGGCACTTGGGCTGTTTCCAGATTTTAGCTATTGTAAATTGTGCTGCTATAAACATAGGGTGCATACATTCTTTCTGATTGGTATTTTGTGTTTCTTTTAGTACATATTCCTAGAAGTGGGATCACTGGGTCAAATGGCAGTTCCATTTTTAATATTTTCAGGAAACTCCGTACTGTTTTCATAATGGCAGCACCAGTCTGCATTCCCACCAGCAGTGTACTAACTAGGATTCCCTTTTCTCCACATCCTCTCTAGCACTTGTCATTTGTTTGTTGTTGTTTTTTTTTTTTTAAATATATTTTATTGATTTTTTACAGAGAGGAAAGGAGAGGGACAGAGAGCTAGAAACATCGATGAGAGAGAAACATCGACCAGCTGCCTCTTGCACGCCCCCTACCGGGGATGTGCCCGCAACCAATATACATGCCCTTGACCGGAATCGAACCTGGGACCTTTCAGTCCGCAGACCGACGCTCTATCCACTGAGCCAAACCGGTTTCGGCAGCACTTGTCATTTGTTGATGAAACACTTAACTTGGCTTCTAAAATACCATATTCTGATTTTCATGCTGTCTCACTCCCTGTTCCTTCTTAGTTTCTTTGCTCGTTTTTCTTTTTTTTTGCCTCTTAATAATGGGGTAGACTAGGGCTTTTTCTACATTCAGTACTATGCTGATTTCTTTGAGGCTTTAAATATTAATCTATGTGGTGACAAATGCCAAATTTATACTCTTCTAGCCACTCAACTCACTTTCCATCTGCCCATTTGACATGTCCATTAGGATGTCTACAGGCATCTCAAACTTAATATAGTCATATATCACTTAATGACAGGGATTCATTATGAAAAAACATTGTTAGGTGGTTTTGTGTTGTGAACATTATAGAGTGCACTTATACAAACATAAATAGTGTAGCCTATTACACACCTAGGCTGTATAGCATAGCCTATTGCTCCTAGGCTACAAATCTATACAGCACATTACTCTGCTGAATACTATAGGCAATTGTAATGCAATGATAAATATTTGTATATCTAGATTTGTAGAAAAGTTACAGTAAAAATATGGTATAAAAGATAAAAAATGGTAACCTGTGTAGGTCATTTACCATGAATAGAGCTTACAGGATGAATTGCTCTAGGTGAGTCAGTGAGTGAGTGTTGAGTGACTGAAGCTAGGACATTACTGTACACTACTGTAAACTTTATAAACACTGTACACTTAGGCTACATTAAATTTATAAGAAAATATTTTTCTTCAATAAATTAACCATAGCTTACTGTAACTTCAACTCTAAACTTTTTAATTTTTTTAACTTTAAGCTCTTGCAATAACTTAACTTAAAACACAAGCACATTATACAGCTGTTTAAAAATCTTTCTTTAGCACAGTATGGAGTTTCCTCAAAAAAACTGAAAATGGAACTCCCATTTGACCCAGTGATCCCACTTCTAGGAATATATCCCAAGAAACTAGAAACACCAATCAGAAAGGATATATGCACCCCTATGTTCATAGCAGCACAATTTACCATAGCTAAGATTTGGAAACAGCCTAAGTGCCCATCAGCAGATGAGTAGATTAAAAAACTGTGGTACATCTACACAATGGAATACTACGCAGCGGTAACAAAGAAGGAATTCTTACCATTTGCAACAGCATGGATGGAACTGGAGAGCATTATGCTAAGTGAAATAAGCCAGTCAGAGAAAGATAAATACCACCATGATCTCACTCATTTGTGGAATATAATGAACAACATAAACTGATGAACAAAAACAGATCCAGAGACAGAGAAGCATCAATCAGACCATCAAACCTCAGAGGGAAGGTAGGGGAGGGTGGGGGTAAGGGGGAGAGATCAACCAAAGGACTTGTGTGCATGCATATAAGCCTAACCAGTGGACACAGGGGGGTGAGGGCATGAGTGGGGGGGGTGGGGGGACAATGGGAGGGTGAGGACATTTATGTAATACCTTAATTAATAAAGAGAAAAAAGAAAAAAGCTTTCTTTACATCCTTATTCTTTATTAATATCTGTGAGAAATGCATTGCACTGTGACATCATGACACTACAATGTCACTAGGTGATACCCGTTTTTTGATGTCATGACAATTACAAAGTCACTAGGCAATACAAATTTTTCAACTCCAGTATGATCTAACTAGAGGCCCAGTGCACGAAATTCGTGCACGGAGGGGGGGGGGGTGTTCCTCAGCCCAGCCTGTACCCTCTCCAATTTGGGACCCCTCGAGGGATGTCCGACTGCCCGTTTAGGCCCACCGGGATCGGGCCTAAACGGGCAGTCAGACATCCCTCTCACAATCCAGGACTGCTGGCTCCCAACTGCTCGCCTGCCTGCCTTCCTGATTGCCCCTAACCGCTTCTGCCTACCAGCCTGATCACCCCCTAACCCAGGGGTCCTCAAACTTTTTAAACAGGGGGCCAGTTCACTGTCCCTCAGACCGTTGGAGGGCCAGACTATAGTTTAAAAAAAACTATGAATAAATTCCTATGCACACTGCACATATCTAATTTTGAAGTAAAAAAACAAAACGGCAAAAACACCCGCATGTGGCCCGCGGGCCGTAGTTTGAGGACGCCTGCCCTAACCACTCCGCTGCCAGCCTGATTGATGCCTAACTGCTCCCCTGCCAGCCTGTTTGCCCCCAACTTCCCTCCTCTGCCAGCCTGGTCACCCCTAACTGCCCTCCCCTGCAGGGTTGATTGCCTTCAACTGCCCTCCCTTGCAGGCCTGGTGCCTCCCAACTGCCCTCCCCTGCTGGCCATCTTGTGGTGGCCATCTTGTGTCCACATGGAGGCAGGATCTTTGACCACATGGGGGCAGCCATATTGTGTGTTGGAGTGATGGTCAATCTACATATTACTCTTTTATTAGATAGGATAGAGGCCTGGTGCAGGGGTGGGGGCCAGCTGGTTTGCCCTGAAGGGTGTCCTGGATCAGGATGGGGGTCCCCTTGGGGCGTGGGGCGGCCTAAGCAAAGGGCCTGTGGTGGTTTGCAGCCCAGCCACGCCCCCTGGCGACCCAAGAGGAGGCCCTGGTATGTGGAATTTATTTACCTTCTACAATTGAAACTTTGTAGCCTGGAGCGGAGCCAAGCCTCCTGCTCGCTCCATGGCTGCCGCCATTTCTGTTTGGATTTGTTTACCTTGTATAATTGAAGCTTTGTAGCTTGAGTGGAGGCTTAGGCCTGCAAGGGCAGGCGGAAAGCTTGGCTTCTTCCGTTGCCTGGGAAACCTTGCTCTCTCTGGCTGTAGCCATCTTGGTTGGGTTTATTTGCATATCTGCTCCTGATTGGCTGGTGGGTGTGGCTGGTGGGCGTGGCTGGTGGGTGTGGCGGAGCTATGGTCATTTTGCATATTACTCTTTTATTAGGTAGGATGGGACCACCTGCATATATGCACGCAGCCCATCGTTAACTGAAACGTCCTTACGCAGTGCATGACTGTATATCTAAAACCTGATCTTCTCCCTTAAATCTGCTTAATCTATAGACTTCCCCCTCTTTCCACTCTTTCAGTGGCTAGCTAAAATCCTTGGAGACATCCTTAAATCCTAGATTTCTTTCCCGCACACATTAATATGTCAGTACGTCCTATTGGCATTATCTCCATAATATATCCAGAACCTAGGCTTCTGCTGACCATTGGGGTCCAAACCTCTCTCTTGTTCTGAGTCATTGCAATAACCTCCTAACTGGTCTCCATGTTTCTCCCCTTATACTTCCATAGACTCTTCTCAAAATAGCAGCTATTACAGTCCTGTTAAAGTCAATTCCTGTGGCTCTTCTGATCATAGCATTTCCATAGCTTTCTCTCTCACTCAAAGTAAGAGACTAGGTCTGTAAAATGACTCCAAGGCCTTATAATCTCCTATGCTCCCCCACTCCCTTTGTTACCCATCTGAGTATCCTCCTGGGACTAGTCTCTCCTCACTAAACTTTAACTTTACAGGTCACTTTGTTCTGCAAAGGCAGCCTTTTGTTTTGTTCTCTCTGCTTCCAGTGTTTTAACCTCATATTGTCATGTGGCTTACTTCAAGTCCTTCTAGGTTTTCAATGCTATTTCAGTGAGAATATCTCTATCCTATTTTTTTAAATCTTTATTGTTGAAAGTATTACAAATATCCCCTTTTGTTTGTTTGTTTTTCACATTGACCGCCTTCACCACTCTATTGTCTATGTCCATGGGCTATGCATATAAGTTCCCCGGTTAATTACTCCCCACCCACTCCCGCTTTCCCTCTGAAATTTGTTAGTTTTTTCTGACTATCCTTTTTAAAATATGTATATATATTTTTTATTGACTTCAAAGAGGAAGGGAGAGGGAGAGAGAGACAGAAGCATCAATGATGAGAGTCATTGATTGGCTGCCTCCTGCACGATCCAGGGGAATCAAGCCCCGCAACCCAGGCATGTGCCCTGACTGAGAATCGAACCGTCACCTTCTGGTTCATAGGTTGACGCTCAACCACTGAGCCACACCAGCTGGGCTTGACTATCCTTTTTTAAAGATGCTGTCTGCATGAACACACTGATATTTCTGTTCCCCCTCAACTGCATAATTTTTCTCCATAGCATCGATGACCATCTAACAAGATATTTTACTTGTTAGTTTGTCTTCTGTTTCACACTAGAAGGCAAGTTCCATGAAGGTATGGATTTGGGTTGTTTTGTTAATTGCTGAATCCTTGTATCTTTAATAGTGCCTGCCTGGCACATAGTAAACAATAAGTGTGTGTGTGTGTGTGTGTGTGTGTGTGTGTGTGTGTGTGTGTATTTTAATGAGTTAATGACATGTCTTCGAAATTCTAGGTTTTTAGATAATTTTGTTTGTTTATTATTACATAGGTTATCCATATTATCTCATAAGGAAGTTTATGTTTGGCTTTCCAGAAAATTGGAAAGAGCACATTGATACTTTTCTAGAACAATTAAGGTAAAGTACTTTTTATATTTAAAAAAAAACAATTTTATTGAGGCATAATTTTCATTTGATAAAATGCATCCATTTTAGGTGAGCTTTTAAAAATGTATACTTATATAACCAGTATTTATGGAAAATAAAACCTTGGACATTTCAAGGAGTCATCCTTATTCTATCCTTTAAGAATCAAATAGCTGTTAAACAAGAGTCTGAAGTTCGTGGTCCTTTTTTCTTTCATTCATTCCCTCTGTTGGCACTGGGGAAAACAAGGGAGAATTTGGTTAATTCTTGCCCTTAAGGAACTCATAGGGGATGGAGTGATGTCAGTTAACTAGTCACAAAACAGGGGTTGATAATTTTTTTCTGTAAAGGGCCAGATAGTAAGTATTTTTATGGGCATGCTCTATTGCAACTGCTTCAACTCTTTGTAGAGGAAAAGCAACATAGTCAGTGCCTTAATGAACGAGGCTATGTTTCAGGAAACTTTATATTGTACTTGAGTTTTTTGTGGGAAAGGGGGTGGAAGCCATGTAAGATTAAAGGCAATCTTTACTATGGTGAAGAACTTTAGCTAAGGGAATTTTATTTTTTTGGTATAGTGTTAGTATTAAAGATTAGGTTAGGGTTTGGGTTGAGTTCAAAATTATGAATAGATTTAGCTTTAGGATTAGATATAAGGTTAGGGCTAAAAGTCAGTTACATTTAGGATTAGTCTTTGGTTTAGGGTTAGTTTAAAAATTAGGTAGGGCTAAGGTTAGTTTTAAGGTTAGGTGTAATATTTGGGATTAGGGTTAGGGTGATGGCTCGGTTTAGGGTTAAGTTTTAGAATTATTATAGGCTTATTGTTAGGGTTAGTTTTATAATTAGAGTAAGGTTTATGGGTAGCTTTAGGGTAAGGGTTAGTTAGGATTAGGTTTAAAATTAGGAACAATGTTAGGATTAGAGTTACGCTTAGGGTTGGTATGTTATAGTTAGGGTTAGAGTTAGTACTATTATATTTAGGATTGAGGTTAGGTCATAGGAGAGTTTCATTTTTTTGTGGGTTTTAGTTATTTGTTTTCACTTTTTTGGGAACCAACATTAGAGGGAATATAATGTATGTTTTTAGGGCTTGTGAAAAGAAAAAGAAAAAGGCCAGACAAAAACAGAAAAGTAGAAGATTTGTGCCTGACATAGGAAAATCAATGAAAAATGATGCAGGAGTAAACCAAACAGATGGCCCCCAAAGAACCAGCACCATTAATGACCTTGATTGTAACCATTTGGGTATGTTTGCTCTTTTCTTCTCTATTGGTATAGTGGTATATTCTTACCTGAACCCCACATTGTTTAATTGTTTACAGTGCATATAGTCTTGAGTTCTAATCTGGTCCTAAAATTTTTGAGTTTTCACTACTTGAAGAAAAACTACAAAGCAGTTAGCATTCAACTTACTTCATTAAATGTTACCGTTTAATTAATCTGATAAATATATCAATGAAAGATAATGGTTCTTTTAGTTTCCTAGATGCAAGGTATTTAGGCTGCTAACCTAACTCAGACCTGTATATTAAATATGCCTAATTTGTATCAAATTTTATTCTCATTAATAGACAATACCAGTTTGTTTTTATGGAGGTAATGGCATTTTTTTGAATGACCATTGCTATAAAGGTAGCTGGAAAAACTGTTCTGTGTCACCTCTTTGCCAAAACTATAATTTGCTTCACAGCCTTTTCTAGAAAATATAGATGAATAAAAAGTTAATTAGAATCTGTTGTATAAATTTCTGTCGATTCTACCTTGACCTTATAACAAAGAGCTTTACAGGATTGCTTCTACCAAAGTCATGGCACCGTATGAGTATAAGTCCCCCACTGCACCCCACTTCCCTATGTTCATAGGGCCCTCCTTTGTAATTTTGCTTATCCTTTCTGGTACAAAGGAATGGATTAAATATGTAGATGACTGCTTGCTCAGAGCTAGCTAAAAGTCACTCTTCTAGTTTCTTCTCAACCTTTCCTCATTTTTTCAAAAGTCATCCTATTTGCCTGTAAGTTTAAAATATTGCTCATTGTCATTTGCTAGACCATCTTCAGTATTCTGGAGTTTTGGGGCTACAGCAACTGCTATATACTTTTTTACTCCTAAATTTAAAATTCTTAAATGTATATCTCACTTTTTTCATTTATTAATCTTCTTTAGTCTTAGATCTTAAGCAGTGTTTTTCATAAATGTTTAAATTGTGAATGTTACTGGTGAAGTGTTTGAAGATACAAATGTAAAATGCTAAAGTTTGGTAAACTATTTTACTTGCTATCTGTGTCCATAATAAAATAATTCAACAAATATTTTTAAAGCACTTTCCATGAACCTTGATTTTTGTTAGCTGTTAGCAATTTAGAAATGAATAAGATGAGATGATGCCTCCCCTTTGGGAAGCTCAGGTTAGGGACAAATATTAGTGGATTTTTTTTAGGTATATCATTTTTCTAGTGTGATTTATTAAATCTTTGTTTTGTGAAAATGTTAAGACATTGTGTGTCCTCGTATTACATAAGTTATTTTGAGTGGTGTTGGTTAGTGCTGTCTTTTTTTTTTTTTTATGAGAAAACCACTGAAATAAAACAAAACCACGTCTAACATTAAACAACTAAAGGTATGCAAAGGCGCTAATCAGTGATAATTTAAGATGATGTGATTGTGTGTGTGATTTAACTAAAATGTGGTTTTGCATATTTAGTGCTATAATTTATATGTCATAGTATTGTATTAAAATACTTAATGTCTGTTATACTTAACCAGAATATATTATAGGTGATCTATTATCATAGCCTTCTTCACCATACTGTAATAATCTCAGAGGAAGGACCATTCATTATGTATCTTCAAATACACCTTCTAGAATAATAATAAAAATGTTAATAGTTTTACGAGTCCTTTTTAATTTATCTAGAATTTTAGCTCAATAACTGTTTCTTAAGCCCATATTGTATACTATATAATTTGGTTTTGCTTAAAATTTTAATTAGCATGGATTTAGTTATACATTGGTATACATAAATTAATTGAAACATAAGAATTCAATATACATGAAGAAATATAAGGGAAATAGAGTTATTCACTTTCTGTTTAGTTAGTACAGAGTTTGGATGAAAAGGAATTTGTATTTACAAAATGGTTTAATGTTCCTCTTTTGCTTTAGATGTGGCAAAGGAGATTCAAAACATAATAAATAATATGGCTGTCCATTTTTTCTTTCTTTTTTTATAAGAGATTAAAAGTGATTTGAACAAAATATGGCCCTATGCAGAGTGATTCTGTCCAACTAAAATTGCTTTATGTCATAATCAAATTTAACAGATATTTGTGATATTGGATTAGGCTTTTTCAAAGTGAGTTCTTAATGGGGAAGAGCAGCTTAACTTTTATATAATCATTTATCTAAATCTCCATCTTTGTACTCATAGAACTGAAGAAGAGTAAGCACAGTACATTGCCAGGAGCTATAGAATTAAACATTTGCCAGAGTAATCTTCAAAATAAACCACCATTAAGCTTCCCAGATGACCAAATAAAGAATACTGTTCAAAATGGGGGAGAACATGACTTACCTAATCAGGTAAGCTTTTACTGAATACTGTACAGTGGTGGTATGATACTACTGAAAAGGTTCAAGACCAAATGAGAAATCATGCATTCTCTTTGTTAAGTATTGCTTTTTATTAGTTAGACATAGAAGGTAAATGTCTTGATATTTATTTTCCTAGTGTCTCACTGGAAAAGTGCAGGCAAGAAAAACAAAGTTTTTAGCTATAGAGTAAGGTTTAAATAGAGATTGTGTGCAAGCACACACATGCACATTTTAAATGATAGTACTAAATCAGTAAAGAAGATGTGAGAATGTGGTTACCCACGTGGTGCTTCCAAAGCTTGAGCTTTGAATACCTCTGCTAATGAAATTTCTATAAGCTGTAAGTACCTAGAAATTTGTGTGCTTGATTCATATTGTGAAAATGCTTGCAGTCATGTTTATAGGTAGTACTTGTTATAGTAAAAAGTTATCTTTTGATTTTGAAGGAATTGATTGGAAAAAGGGAATATAAGAAGTTATCTTCAAAGAAACTCAAAAATTGTGAAAGCATAAATAAAAAGATAATTAAAAGTCAGAAGCAAGGTAATATATCCTTATTATTGTTTTATTTTGTAACTAGAGGCCCGTTGCACAAATTCGTGCACGGGTGGGGTCTGGCTGCCCCACTCCAATTGGGGCCCATCGGGCCGGGTTGGCCGGGGAGAAGGGACATGGGAGGTTGGCCAGCCGGGCCCGCTCCTGGTCGAACTCCCGGTCAAGGGGACAATTTGCATATTGCCTTTTATTATATAGGATAAGTAGAAATTTAGTATTTGAAATTTTTTAACATAATAAAAGTGATTTCATAAATTTCCAAATCTAAAATGGTAGACTGTTTTAATGCTTATTAAATATTCGTTGTTATCTTTTTACAGAAGATGATTTACAAAATGAAATAATTCATTGCTTTAAATATAGATTCATTTATAGGTTTGCTTTCTTTAATCTAGGTAGCTTTAAATAATTTTTAAAATCACGAAATATATATTATTTAAATATGTTTCTAGTAATGTTTAAAGACGATCTTTTTATTTTTTATTTTTTTATTTTATTGATTTTTTTACAGAGAGGAAGGGAGAGGGATAGAAAGTTAGAAACATCAATGAGAGAGAAACATCAATCAGCTGCCTCTTGCACACCCCCTACTGGGGATGTGCCCGCAACCAAGGTATATGCCCTTGACCGGAATCAAACCCGGGACCCTTCAGTCCGCAGGCTGAGGCTCTATCCACTGAGCCAAACCGGTTTCGGCTAAAGACAATCTTTTTATTAAATTGTTAATAAGCCATAATTTAGTTTTATGTAAGTGTGGATTTTTCAAAATTATTTCATTGAAATCCTGCATACCTGAATATATAGAACCTTTTCTCTATACATTAGGGAGTTTAAAACTTAATGTTTAATTGAATCTATCAGCTTAATAGCATTTTTTTTCTATTTTATTGCTTATAAGTGAAAAATGAAAGTGGAGAACATTTATAAGTGTGTAAAAAAGTAGACTGAAGAGCAATAATACTACTTACCAAGTTTATATGACTTAAAGGTATCCAGAATAGGCTGGATCTTTATTCAGGTTATTTAATGAAATCAATAAAAAATATTTTGCTCAAAATTAGAAAGTTTAAAATTTTTAAATTGCCAGTTGAACATTTGAATCACATTTGTAATAAGGAATTAGAAGAAAACACTTAGCTCATAATGTGAAAATATATAATTCCATTGAGAAGTGTTGTGGAAACTTCTTGATTTTGATTAGTACCATTTCATGAATTATAATTTAGAAACTTCTTTTCTTTTTGTCATTCATCTTTTAAATGTCACATAATATGTGTAGGTTGTTGGCAGTATGTCACTGTGATGATTGGTGTGATAATTTACAGTTTATATCTATTTCTAATTATAGCTGGGTAATTTAAAGTTAGAAACTAAATTAGTTTCGCTTCTGGTTTCTTAAGTTTTAGAGTTGAGAATTTCATATAATTTGTTTTCTTTAAGTAGTGACATGGTATAATAAAGACTCTCAATTCTGTTTTGGTTGTTTTCCCATGATGATTCATAGAGTTTTTTGGGATTTAGCAAAAGATTGCCTTGATGGCTACCATTAGGGATGAATGAGAATGAGGCCGTGCAAATGGAGTTCCATGTTCTTCTAATTCCCTTCTTTAGTAATATACCTTCTATTTCATATGTAACATACCTAGTAAGGTTTTAGCAACCCAACAAATATTTATTTAGCATCTACTACATATGTGACTGAACTAACTCCAATAAAATTAAGACAATTCACAAATGAAGACAAAATTATTAAGTATACTTTCAGACTAGTTCCGTGGTCGGCAAACTGCGGCTCGTGAGCCACATGCGGCTCTTTGGCCCCTTGAGTGTGGCTCTTCCACAAAATACCACGGCCTGGGCGAGTCTATTTTGAAGAAGTGGCGTTAGAAGAAGTTTAAGTTTAAAAAATTTGACTCTCAAAAGAAATTTCAATCGTTGTACTGTTGATATTTGGCTCTGTTGACTAATGAGTTTGCCGACCACTGGACTAGTTGAAAGATAAGACAAGTATAATTATATGCAGGGCACATTGCCAAACATGGCATTATTTTAAAATATTCTGGAAATTTGAAAGAGCTTTCATTCAGTTGAGGAAATCAGGACAAAGTTTGTAGACTAGGTAGGCTGGAGTATAAGATTGAAGCAGGTAGTGATTTGGTTTGTAAATGAGTGAAAGAAATTTTCCAAGTAGAGAAAATTTGAGAAACATTGATCTCATAAACATAGACTATGGTTCAGACATGAATGCAGCGAGTGAGCTGTATTAAAGGCCAGGTAGAGGAGCTTATATGCACACTAAGTATACCATGAGAAGTCCTGCACAAGTTGGTATTAAAAAATAGTATGTTTACAATTGAAGGGACAGTGATCTAAACAGACTGGTGTTTCAGCAAGATTAATATGATAGTGGAGTTTGTGGTGGGAAAAAATATATTTTACTTGTGAAAACAGTTTTTTAAATTTTGTTTGTAGCTAACTTGAGATTTTGATCTTTGGTTTTATCTTATGAAATTAAAGAGCAAACCGAAGAATCGAAGGTATCCATTGATATTATCATCTCAGGGAAATCACCTTTCTCAGACGAAGAAAGAAAATATGTGGCTACTAATCAGAAGGAAGCCTATGTTGTGGTAACACCACTTAAATCTAAAAATGTGATAGAGCAAAAATGCATGAAGTATAATGTGTCCTCTGGTGCCGTTAAAGCAGTAACAGATTTTATAGTGCCAAAGCATCAAAAAGAAAATGAATCAGACTTAAATGAAACTACATGTCCAATTAGTAAGCCCAGAAGGACTTTCAAAGATACATTTGAGTGTGACGTGGATCATACAAGCATAAACAAGGAAGATTGCATTGAACGTGATATACTCACTGTCAACCAGAAAATAAAAATACCTAGTTCTAACAAGAAACAAACGGTCACCTCTGACTTGAAGAACAATACAAAGTTGTTATCAACATCGAAGAAAATTGAAAAAATTCAAGTAACAAATCAAGATTTGTCTGCTGACAAGAGTGAAACGGAAAAGAAAGTTAGAACAAAAGCTGGGGATATTAAGAAAACCACAGCAAGAAATACCAAAGAAACAGTAGTCCACCAGAGAAAAAGCAGAAGGAACATCACTGGAAAAATCTCAGTGACCTCTGAATCTGAAACTGAAGAAAGTGAAACTGAATTTCATACCCTAAAAAAGAAAGCTAGATGTTCGGCTGAAATAAATGGTCAGAAATCTGATATTATGAATGAGTTTCCAGTTATTAACAAAACGGGATCTGATAAGACGAAGAGGCATTCCTTAGAATGTTTACCTGGTTTACTTCAGGATGAAGAATGGAATGAGAAGGAATTAGAGAAGCTTCATTGGTAAGTAGTTAGAATTGACTCTGAAATATCCTGAGTGGCACAAAATAGTTGAAGACAAGAACTCCAGCCCTAGCTGGTTTGGCTCACTGGATACGAGTGTCGGCCTGGGGACTGAAGGGTCCCAGGTTCGATTCCGGTCAAGGGCGTGTACCTTGGTTGCAGGCACATCCCCAGTAGGAGGTGTGCAGGAGGCAGCTGATCGATGCTTCTCTCTCATCGATGTTTCTAACTCTCTATCCTTCTCCCTTCCTCTCTGTAAAAGATCAATAAAATATTATTTTTTAAAAATGACGCCAATGAGGGAGTGATTTTAATGATTTCTAATCATTAAAATGGAATATGTCATCCAAAAGCACATAAAGAAAAATTACAATTTATACAGAGAATGGAGGGAAAATATAGATAACTGCCATCTACATTTTTGTGTGTGTGGCCATCTATACAGTATACATATGAGCTTATCATTCCCATTTAATATTGCAAACATGCACCTCCCCTTCCCACCCCCCATCTACTGAAGAAAAGTAACTATGTGAGGGGGTGGATGTGTTGTTTGTGGGGATCACAATGTATATGTCAAATGATCATGGGTAGACTTTAAATATATATAACTTACCAGTTATACCTCAATAAAGTTGAGAATATATTTCAACATACACAAATGCTGCTCTCTTACAGCCTCACATTTTAAAAAATATTTTATAATTATAAAATCTTCAACTTATATAGATTATTTAATGGTGTTCTTACCCCCCCCCCCCACCCCATTTATTAAAAATTGTTTAAATTGATTTCTGAGAGGAAGGGGGAGAGAGAGAGAGAGAAATATCAATGATGAGAGAGAATCATTGATTGGCTGCCTCCTGCACGCCCCACACTGTGGAACGAGATTGCAACCCAGGCACGTGCCCTGATTGGGTATCCAACTGTGACCTCCTGGTTCATAGGTTAGCACTCAACCATGGAGACATATTGGCTGGTCTTCCCTCCCCCCCCCCTCCCGATTTATAGAGAAGAAAATAGCCCCAGAAATTAGGTGATTTTTCCTAGGTTACATAAGTACTGCTGCTGATAACTGGATTTGGCTACATGGACTTGACAAGCAATATCAGTAGCCTAGTAGTATTAGAAGCCAGATCATAGTTGAGCAATGAAGAGTGAATGGATAATAAAGACAACTTAGAGGGACAGCACAAGAAGTTTGGCAATGGTGGGAATAGAAAGGCATAGATAGAGTGTGAAGAGAAGGGAATACATGTGTGTGGTTGCTTGCTTAGTTTGTAATGTAACTCATTGCCAGAGTATGGTGGTTTGCTGATGGAAATCATCTAATAGAAAGAAAGGAAGATAAAAAAGAGAAGGATAACTTAGAAACAGAGCACATTCCGTGTTCTACTCCTTTTTGCACCCTCAAACCTTATATAACATTTGGAATTTATTTTCAAATCTGCCTTCTTGAAATATTCTTCTAAAGGCATCTCTGTGCCACTATATTTTTCCATTTTCAATTGCCTAAATGTTCCTTCTCTTTCTTCAGACACAGAAGGTAATCTTCATTCTTATTCTGCAGAGTTTTTGGGTTGGGTGCTTTCTTGCTTCTCAATGATCTTTTTCTTCCAGAGTTCTAACTTCTTTCTATGTACAGGGACTTCCAAATCTGTATCTTTGGTCCTGAATTCTTATATTTAGATTTGTATTTTCCTTTGCCTACTGAAAATCTCTACATAAGTCTCACCTACATCTCTAAATATATAAAAAAAAATCAGACTTATTTCCCCTGCCTGTACACTGCCTGACATTCCTATTTCTGAAAATGTAATTCTTTCAGTCAACTAAGTTTAAACTTTTTATTGTTATTGATTCTTTTAAATTTTAACTAGTTCCCAAGGAGCTATAGATCTTTGCATGGGGTCATTTTCCATCTGCACCCTTTTTCTTGAGTCTACTCTTTTTCAGATTTTTAATGCCTTTTACCTGAACTATGGAGTAGCCTTATATTTAGACTTCATTCTTTTCATATATGTAATCTGTTTTATACATCTCAACATTAGTCTTATTGTATAATTGTGGTTCTAACAGATCAGAAACTTTGATTGCATTCTTACTAATCTTCAAATTATATAGATTCTTCTGCCTTGCATTGTCAGCATATAATAATTGACCTCAGTTATTATTTCCAACAGTATTCTCCAATCATTTACTTATAATAAAGGTTTTCAACCTTTGCTGTATATTTATATCACCTAAGGAGATTTTTTAATGCTTGATCTGCAGTTCCCAGTGAGATGGAGTAAGCACACTCCACTCTGGCTTCTACTGCACAGTTATAAAAACAAGACAATGTATACAGCAGCTTTTTGTTGACTCAGAAAGGTAAATAGTAGCAGGTCAATTGAGGAAGACTAAAATTTAAGTACTACCAAACTGGTTGTGAATTTCTAGTTTTTCCTCTGGTATCACCCAAGCTAAACTCAAGGCTAACTAAACAGGAAGTGAGCACTAGGGCATGGCAGAGTTAAGAGAAGCCCCCCAGTTCTGACTTGAGCAGGAAAAGGGACTACTAACGCTCAGAACATTAGAGGAAATGCTCCAGTTCTCTTTTTCTCCCTCCTCATATCCCAGTTCCATGCTGTCCTGCAGGGATGACAATCAGTGCAGCAAGTGGGGCCCATGTATACCTAAACTCTGAAAGTGGGGAGCCTTCCTCTCCAATAAGAGAAGTAGCACTCTCAAGAGGGTGGGCTGTTGTGTTTTTCTCATTCTGTCCTTGGTTGTTTCTGGAGAAAGATGCAATTGTAACTTTGCAGCAAAGCCAGGTAACTAAAGCCCCAGATTTCTGCCAGAGAAACAAAAAGAGGAACCCAAAATTGCAGAGAGGAAGAAGCTAACTAAAAATTTGATAAAGCTGTTTATGAACTTTTGGGCTCACCCCTGATTAATCAAGAGTGGCTATACTAATACCTGTGAAAGATTTGTAGAAGAAGAAAATTATGAAGGATAAAGAAGTACTTTTCAAAATGATAAAAATGTCAATTCACCAGGAAGACTTAACAATCCTAAATGCACCTAACAACAAACCTCAAAATATATGAATCAAAATCTGTCAACTAAAAGGAAAGGACAGAACTGAAAAGATAAGCAAATCCACAATTATAGTGGTAGACTTCAGTGCTCTTCTGTTGGTAGTAAATAGAACTAGTAAATAGGAAATTAACAAGGATATGAAAAAACTGAATGATACCATCAACCAACTATTTAATGGGCATTTATGGAACAGTCCATCCAGTAATGCAGGGAGGTGTTTATTCCAAAGGTAGCTAGAGCATTCATCAAGATAGAACATCATGTTTAAATAAAACAAACCTTAAATTTAAAATAAGTCATACAAAGGGTGTTCTGTGACCATAATTGAATTAAATAACAAATCAATGAAAGATAACAGGAATTTTTCCAAGTGGTTGAAGATTTAACACACTGTAAAAGTCCACAGATCAAAGTAAAAGTTTCAAGGGAACAAGTTTTGAGGAACAAGGGAACTGAACAAAAATTAAAATATTCAGAATTTGTAGTGTAAACCCAGAAGTTCATAACTTTATGGGGTGGTTTTACTGAGCTAATCTCTTCCTGATTTCTGTGGTACTTTCTGCATAAATTAATTGACACTTTCTTTTTTTTCTTTTTCTTTTTTTCAGAGAAGAAGGAAGAGGGGGAGAGAGATAGAAACATCAATAATTAGAGAGTATCATTGATCGGCTGCCTCCTGCACACCCCACACTGGGGATCGAGCCTGCAACCTGAGCATATGCCCTGATCAGGAATCCAACCATGACCTCCTGGTTCATAAGTCGACGCTGAACCACTGAGCCATGCCAGCTGGGCAGTTGTGGCACATTCTTGAATGGACTATTAAGTAATAAGATGGAAGAACTATTGATACTTGTAACAACTTTAATGAATTTCAGAGGCATTATGCTGAGTGAAAAGAGCCAGCTCAAAAGGCTATATGCTGGATGCTTCCATTTACTGCATATGAAATCTTGGAAGAGACAACTAAAAAAATAGATCAGCTGGGCCATTGTTGCTCAGTGGTTGAGCGTCAACCTATGAACCAGGAGATAATGGTTCGATTCCCAGTCAGGGCTTGTGCCCAGGTTGTGGGCTTGATCCCCAGTGCAGGAGGCAGCCAATCAATGATCCTCTCTCATCATTGATGTTTCTATTTCTCTCTCCTCTCTTCCTCTCTGAAATCAATAAAAATATATTTTAAAAGAAATAAAGTAGATCAGGGATTGGCAGTGTTACAGCGATGGGTGACAACAAAAGGATAGGTAGGATGGGGATTTTTTTCAGAGCTCTGACCTGCAGGCATTCCTTTTGAAATTTGCCATATTATAAATATGAACTATTTTTCATTCCTTGACCCTATGTCGTGTTTCCTCATCTTCATTTCTTTGCCAGTGTAGTTGCCTTAATTTCACCTGTTTTTTATCCATCAGATTTTATGTCATCTCTTCATTGTAACCTTCCCTTGTCATCATCCATTTCTACCACCCACTCAGATATGATGCCTCCTTCTCAAAAATGCAAAGTATTGCCACTACAGACCTACTAAATTGAAATCTTCAGGGATAGAGTCTTATCAATCTGTTTATTATACTTGTCTGCTTATTTGCTTGCTTACATTTTTGCTATAAGCTCAAGTATCTGTTTGGTTTTTTTGTGTGTGTGTTTTTTTTTGAGGGTGTGTGTGTGTGTGTGTTTTAGAGAGAGAAATGTTGATCGATCAGCTGCCTCCTGTATGCAGATCAAAACTCCAGCCTGGCATCGAACCCACCAGGTTTTGATGTACAGGATGACACTCCAGTCAATTGAGCCACAATGACCAGGGCACTCATCAAGTGATTCTTACTTGCAGCCGACTGCTTTGTATGCTACATCATGCTTATAAACTAGTAGGATAGACAGATAGTTAGCAAATAATAACTGTAATCACAGTAAGAAATTTATAAGAACATGTATCAGCGAAATCTGACTTGGCTCAGGCAGATACTTGAACTAAGCACTAAAGGATAAACAAGAATTATTTAAGCCCAAGATTTATGATAAGTACATCATAAATAGAACAGTATGTAAAAGTAGAAAGGAAGAGCATAATTAGAAATACTAAAAAGCCAAAATGACTAGAATATAGAAAGTGAGGGAAGAATAGTACAGGATGAGCCGAAACCGGTTTTGCTCAGTGGATAGAGCGTCGGCCTGCGGACTCAAGGGTCCCGGGTTCGATTCCGGTCAGGGGCATGTACCTTGGTTGCGGGCACATCCCCAGTGGGGGGTGTGCAGGAGGCGGCTGATCGATGTTTCTAACTCTCTATCCCTCTCTCTTCCTCTCTGTAAAAAATCAATAAAATATATTTAAAAAAAAAAAAAGAATAGTACAGGATGAGACTAGATAGTCAGGCAAGGAACAATGGAAGTTATATTAAAGTAGAGGCCCGGTGCACAAAATTCGTGTACTTGGGGGGGGTCCCTCAGCCCAGCCTGCACCCTCTCACAGTCTGGGAGCCCTCGCGGGATGTCCGACTGATGCGGAGGCAGGAGACGCTCCTGCCACTGCGCTCTCCAGCGTGAGCCTGGCTTCTGGCTGAGCAGCGCTCCCCGTGTGGGAGCGCGCTGGGCACGGGGAGCGGGGAGGGGGTGGGCTCCTGCTTTGAGCGTCTGCCCCCTTGTGGTCAGTGCATGTCATAGGAACTGGTCATTCCTCCCTTGGGTCAATTTGCATATTAGCCTTTTATTATTTAGGATATTTTGGTTTTTATGTTAAGAATAATGAAGTGAGTTTTAAGTAGGACTGCAGTGATATGATTAAATTTGCCTTTTAAAATTATCTGGGAGGACACATTAGTTTCCTGTTAAATGCATTCAGTTTTTTATTATGATAAAAGAGCCCTTTTAGGCAACTTTATACTTGAAAATTACCTATGTACACAAATAGGGAAGCTAGAGCTTTCTAATCTTTTTTAGTGATTAATTATGCAAAAGAGTAGATAATTCATTAACAGTGTTTAATACCTATAAGTATTCTCCTTTTATGCATGGAGTGAATGGTCTTCTGTGGTCAACTGGTACTGTTCACAAGAGCTGATTTCTACAAATTGATTCTACAAATTGATTGTTTAATAGTCATTTAAAAAATAAAGAAATTTAGCCTTAGCTGATGTTTTCCAGTGATTACAATGTTGGCCCACCCATCAAAGCACTCTGGTACATTTCCCGGTCAAGGGGATGTTATGTGGATTGCAGGTTGGATCCCCAACCCCTGTCAGGGTGCATGCAGGAGGCAACCAATTGATGTGTCTCGCATCGATATTTCTCTCTCTCCGTCTCCCCTCACTTCCCTCCATCCCTTCCACTCTCTCTAAAAATCATTATGAAAGATATCTTTCGGTGAGGATTAACAACCACCACAATATTAAAGAAATTTATTAAAAACAATAATACTTTAACTCGTCACTTAGTAATTATTTTAGTACAGTTTATTATTATATACTAGAGGCCCAGTACATGAAAATTTGTGCACTTGGGCGGGGGGGGGGGTCCCCCTCAGCCCAGCCTGCACCCTCTCACAATCCAGGACCCCTCGGGTAGGGGCCTGAGGCCTGGCCTGAGATCAGGGTCTATCGGGGCTTTCCTTCCCCAGGCTGCAGGCAGCTGGCCCCACTCCCGCTGCTGCCACTGCTTGCCATCTGTGCAGCGCTGTCCCCCCTCCCCTGCCACCGGTGGCCTCCCTCTGCAGGCGACAGGCTGGGGTGCAATGGCTTGGCTGGCCTGGGCCTCCCTCTTTCTTTGCTGGGGAGCGGGGCCAGCCCTGCAAGGGGCCGTTTGCCTACCTGATCACCCCTAACCGCTGGTCTGCCTACCTGATCACCCCTAATCACTCTGCCTGATTGCCCCTAACCACTTGCTTGGGGGCGAGGCCAGCCCGGTGAGGGGCCGTCTCCCTACCTGATCTCCCCTAACCACTTGCCTGCCTACCTGATCACCCCTAACCACTGGTCTACCTACCTGATCACCCCTAACCACTCTGCCTGATTGCCCCTAACACTTGCTTGGGGGCAGGGCCAGCCCGGTGAGGGGCCGTCTCCCTACCTGATCTCCCCTAACCGCTGGTCTGCCTACCTGATCACCCCTAACCCCTCTGCCTGCCTGCCTGATTGCCCCTTACCGCTTGCTTGGGGGCAGGGCCAGCACGGACTTCTGGTTGGTCAGCCTCCGGTTGTTACTGGTCATTACAACCCAGGGTTTTTATATATTAGGATACCCTTAAGGTTCTTTACACCTATTATACCTGTATGGTATAATTTATATAATACCATTTGATATTTTATATAATGGTGTGATATGGCACATTTCTTATTCCTCATTCAATGAAATCATGTTGGTAGCTTGAAATCAGCCACATTGGGGGTATTTACAATATGGAAATTTGCAAATACTGCAAAGAAGGACTTTTTAAGCCCAGATAGCTGGTTGCTAAAAATTTATCAGTACAACACTGCATGTATAAAATATATTCAAAGTAAGTGGTGGTGTGCTAATATGGGTAGGTACCCAAAACCAGGTGTTCTAAAGACTAATTTACAAATGAACTATTAGGATGTAATTCATTTGTTAAATTGGAGAACTATCTTATATTGACTTAGTTTTTTTCTATTTCAATTTTCGTTTCCCTTAAGTATTATATCTAAAATATTCTGTTCTATAAACTGTAATACTATAATGAAAGCAAGCCAAGCATAACACATAACCTGGAATGTATATGAACTCAGAGCTCATCTTTCAATATATTTAGCACCAGTAATATTTGAACAACAATGTAGAAAACTTAGTCATGCTAGAGCCCCTCCTCCAGCCCTCCCAAGTCAAATCACTGATTTGTTGGACTTGGGAAGAAATATCTTGAGATTGGAGATGATTTTTCAGATTAAACAAAATAGAATGCATCTACTAGATGTTCAATTATGTCATCATATTTTTAAGCAGTAGAGTAAGTTATTGAGTATAGGGTGTATCTTCTTTCCAAATAGTTAAGTAGAATGATTTTGGTAAAATTTCTTTAGCTCAGTAAATCTGATTGATTTTAGTTAGTGGTATGCATTCAGGTTTTGTTTTTTGTTTTTGTTTTTTAATTTCATATTCTTTAACTGGATTTGGTCTTCCATAGTGCTTTTGCATCTCTTCCCAAGCACAAACCTGGTTTCTGGTCAGATGTTGCTATGGCTGTAGGTTCTCGATCTGCTGAAGAATGCCAGAGAAAATACATGGAAGATCCCCAAGGAAATGGATTCCAGAAACATGTCACTAAGAAAAAGCCAGTCAATCCCAAAGGCCAAAAAAATGGTAAACTTTGTAGTAAATAGTTTTTTCCTAGTTTTCTGTATCAACTTATAATCACTCACTAGATGTATTATACACACACACACACACACACACACACACACTCTAGAGGCCCGGTGCATGAAATTTGTGCACGGCGGTGGGGAGACGGGTACCCTCAGCACCAGCCTGCACACTCCAATCCAGGACCGCTGGCTCCTAACCCCTCGCTTGCCTGCTGGCCTGATTGCCCCTAACCACCTCTGCCTCGTCCCGCACCGGGAGCCAGGATTCCCTCCTCTGGCCGGTCACAGGCACCCAAGACCCGGGCTTCCCTCCCTCTGGCTGGCTGCAGGCACCCAGGACCCGGGCCAGCTTAGCCCGGGCCGGCCGCAGCCACAGGGGACCGTGGGCGGGCAGTTTCACCCAGGCCACAGCTGCAGGCGCTTGGGACCACGGGGCAGACAGCTTGTCCCTCTCCTGGGCCACAGCCGCAGGCACTGGCACCCGGGATCACGGGGTGCAGCCACAGGCGCTGGCTTCCGGGATCACGGGATGGGCGGCTTGTCCCTCTCCCGATCTGCAGGTACAACCGCAGGCGCCTGGGATCACGGGGCGGGCGGCTTGTCTCTCTTCCTGCCGCAGCCTGGCTGGACCCCATTCCTCTCTCCCCAGTGTTGAGTGTCTGAGCCATTATGGTATGATGGCATGACAACCATTTGCATATTAGCTCTTTATTATATAGGATATTCAAGTGTCTTATAGATTTTTTTTTTATTTTTATTGTTTTGAATTTTAGAGAGTGGAAGGGAGGGAGGAAGGGGGGAGAGAGAGAGAAACATCAATTGGTTGCCTCTAATATGTGCCCTGACCTGGGTAGGGGATTGAATCTGCAATGGAGATATGTACCCTTGACCAGGAATTGAATCCAAGACCCTTCGGTCCATGGGCCGATGCTCTAACCACTGAGCAAAACCAGTCAGTGCTATAGATGTTTTCTTAAAACTTTAAAACTAGAAAGAACTCCAAAGATCATCTGTTTACTTTGGACATCTTAGCTAGTTAATTCTCTCAACATTAGCCTTAGCAGCCTTGTGATTTGAGTTTGTTCTAGGATATCAGCAATTGGATCCACAAATTTCAATATTTGGATTATTGTTCTAAGGGTCTAATTTAATTTCAGGCCACTTGTGTAGGGTCCCCAAAGTAGGTTTTCATTATCAGAATAAATTTAGTTTTCATGGCTTCCAGGAGTGCACACTTCTGCCCAAGGTTTATGCTAGAGAAGTCCTATTCTAAACGTGGGGGTGTATCCAGTATTCCTGTCATAATTAAATGAGGTTTATATTTTAGCAAAAACAATAAATTAGGTATCAGTAAGAGGAGTATGGGAATAATCTTTCTCACAAGTTTAAGACCTTTTTAACCGAACCCTGCCTAATCTTACATGTATTTTCTTCATGAGTATCTTGTGGGCTATTTTCTTCATGAGTACTATCTTGTGGGCTAATGATATTGCACAGATTCCAGTGCAGAAAGGATCCCTTGTTATAGAAAAAAACATATATATTAATAGAGGCTGAAATTTACTTAATATGAATACACAGTTTAGATTTTGTCAAGTTTGTTAACTTTAGAGCAGTTATTCTAATGACCAAGTTCTTACCAAAATGTTTTGCTGACTCTTAAGGCAAGAGAGGTGATTCAGATAAGAAGCAAGCTATTAAGATAACTGCCAAAGTGGGAACTCTTAAGAGGAAGCAGCAGATGAGGGATTTTCTGGATCAGTTGCCAAAAGATGACCATGATGATTTTTTTAGCGCAACACCTTTGAAGAAACAAAGAGTGCTGGTAAGAGTCTTGAATGCATGATATTGTTGGGTTTTTTTTTAATTGTTTTCTTTATATTGATTTTTATCTTATTTTTATATATGGTTAGTGTTCATCCCTAATATTTAGGCGAAGGATTGATAGTCTCCACAGACATGACCCAGTTCAGGCCACTCTCATCAGTGTATAGAGTCTACCCTTCAATGAGGTTCCTAGGTAACGTTTGTAGAACCAAATAGAAAATCCAGAAATATGCCAAATGTGTATATTTAAAATTTCATATACAATGAGGCAAACTTTTTTTTTTGAGAGTGATAAAAGATTATTACTCACTGTACAATAAATTATCTACATCAAAAATCGTAACTAAAAACTTCGATTGGGGTAAAATATTTGCAACAAATAACACGAGGCCAATAATCTACACTAATAAAAGAGAAAGAGGCAAATTGATTGTACCTTTGCGACAGCCACCAGCCAATCAGGAGTGAGTATGCAAATTAACCCAACAAAGATGGCAGGTTAATTTGCATAGGCACGAGCTGAGAAGCCAGAGGCAGGGCGGGGCACCTGTGTCGTCGCCATGTTGATGATACAGGCATTCCGCACTGCCCCAGCTGCTCCGGGCCTCTGGGCAGCGTGGGAAGGCAGAAAGGCAGCTCCGGACTGGAGCAAAGGCAGAAATGTGGCTCCGGTCCGAGTGAAGGCGGTGCTGGCAGCCAGGGGAAGGAAGGCCCATTCTTGCACGAATCTTCGTGCATCGGGCCTCTAGTATGACATAAAGAACTCATTTAAATGTTACTATGTAACTATACCTTCTAAATTACAGAATCATTTAAAAAATAAGTTAAAATATCCATTAACAAAAAGCAATGGAGATGTTGATACAGTCATGCATCAGTGGATGCAGAGATGAATCATACCTTTTGGAAAGCATTATGGCAACATATGAGAGCCATGAAGATTAATTCTACTCATGGGAGTTTATCCTACAAAATTGAAAAGATGCCAAAAATCTTCACAAAGATAATCATTGCAGGTTTATTTTTATACAGAAAAAAAAAGCATACTAGAATCAATCCATATATCAACTAAGAATATTCTTCATAAACATAGTGAAATACAGTACAAACATTAAGTACAAATTTGAAACTTAAGGATATTAAGATTAAAGTAATACGAAGATAGATGGATCTAGACAGCTGAACTATTATTAAGTGTAAAAATTGAGTTTTAGTGACCTAGACGGAAGGGTACTTTTTTCAACTCATTTTTTTAAAATGTTTTTATTGATTTTTAGAGAGAGAGAGAGAGAGAGAGAGAAACATCAATGATGAGAGAGAATCATTGATCGGCTGCCTCCTGCACACGCCACACGGGATGGAACCCACAATCAACTTGGAATCGAACCGTGACCTCCTAGTTCATAGGTTGTCACTCAACCACTGAGCCACACCTACTAATGAGGCTCATCTACTCATTTTTTAATATTGTTAACTCATCTTCAATCTGTAAAGGCTACATAATGCTTTAATAACTTAGTAACATCATTATCTGGGCCCCCTTCTATCTACACAGGTTATAAAGGGAGGTGTTTTAAGGGAGCCATCTGAGGTTCTTACTGTGTTCTCTGCACAACAATGTGGTCCTTCAGGATTGTACCCCTTATATTATTCCACCATCATTTCAGGTTCTATATATGTTTTGGCCAAAATGTAATAGTCTCAACAATTTAAAACTAAAGGTAATAAAATAGAAATAGAAAGCAGTAAAGTAGTTCATTTTCTGTGGCATAAGTCCACTTTCTGTATGGTTTTAATGTAAAGGTAAGTGAAATCTTAAGAATTGAATTATTTATTGGACGTATATACACAAAAGGTTTAATACTGCTTGAATTCCTATTCAGTACCAAGCATAATAGTAAATGAATCACAGTTTTGTTTTGTTCTGTCTACACAGAGGTCAGCAAACTATGGCGCATGGGACAAATCTAACATACCACCTTTGTTGTTAGCAAAATTTTATTGGAGCACAGACAGGAACAGTGTTTACATGTTGGCTATGGCTGCCTCAAACTACAACCAGCAGAATTGTGTAGTTGGGACAGAGAATGTATGGACCACAAAGTCAAAATACGTATCTGACTCTTTATAGAAAACATTTGCTGACCCCTGGTCTATACAAATTGTAGAAACAGGTGTCATTGTATTCATTTTACACAACCAAGTTTTTTAGAGGACAAGGCTCTCTACTCTGCCTACCAATATTTTTCATTATCTCAGGAAATTATAAGTTAGAAAAAACAAAGCCCTCCAAAAACATTTTGTGAAGAGGAATTTTATTATTAGGGGTGCCTGCTGATAATGAATATTTGTATTCTAGTTGCCAGATTTCCAGTTCAGTCAAGAAGAAGATATTCTGCCAAATATGGACAGAAATCCAACAACTCCATCCTCAGTTATCTTTCCATTGGCAAAAACTCCTCAGTGTCAGCATGTCAGTCCTGGAATGACAGCCTCTATAAACAGGTAAATATTTATGCATAAGATACTGTAATTCTGTGCATCAATATTTAACATTTCATGAGTTGAAGAAAATAAATGTCAGTAATGAGAAAAGTCATTATATTTTAAAAAATCAAGAATAGTTCCTAGAAGTCAAGGATTGAGAGTTTCTGCAAGCAGGTGTGTTATTCCGTAATGTTGGAACACAGCTCACACTTTACATCAGGATAAATTCCCACTGGATCAAAGTTTTACATGTGAAAAATTATACTATAAAATATACCTAAAATAACCTTGGAGAATTATTTTATAGTCTTAGATTAGTGAAGGACTTTCTGACTATGATGGAAGACCCAGAAGCCACTAACAAAAAGAATGTAGTTCACTATATTTAAAAAATTTCATTTGGTACCAATCAAACATAAACAATCTATTTGACCCCTAAAGGACTAAAAAAAAATAACAGTTGTTGGAGAGGATGTAGAGAAAAAGGAACCCTCATACACTGCTGGTGGGAATGTAAATTAGTACAACCATTATGGAAAACAGGATGGAGGTTCCTCAGAAAATTAAGAATAGAGCTATATGACCCAGCATTCCCTCTTCATGGTATCTACCCAGAAAACGAAAATACTTATTTGTAAATACACAGGTACCCCTATATTCATTGTATTACTCACAATGGCCAAGACATGGAAACAACCCAAGTGTCCTTTGATGGATGATTGGATAAAGAAGATGTGTGCCCTGGGCCCCGGGTCCGGGCGAGGCCGCGGGCCCCTGGAGCCGGGTGAGCCCTGGGCCCCGGGTCGGGGCGAGGCCGCGGGCCCCTGGAGCCGGGTGAGCCCTGGGCCCCGGGTCGGGGCGAGGCCGCGGGCCCCTGGAGCCGGGTGAGCCCTGGGCCCCGGGTCCGGGCGAGGCCGCGGGCCCCTGGAGCCGGGTGAGCCCTGGGCCCCGGGTCCGGGCGAGGCCGCGGGCCCCTGGAGCCGGGTGAGCCCTGGGCCCCGGGTCCGGGCGAGGCCGCGGGCCCCTGGAGCCGGGTGAGCCCTGGGCCCCGGGTCCGGGCGAGGCCGCGGGCCCCTGGAGCCGGGTGAGCCCTGGGCCCCGGGTCCGGGCGAGGCCGCGGGCCCCTGGAGCCGGGTGAGCCCTGGGCCCCGGGTCCGGGCGAGGCCGCGGGCCCCTGGAGCCGGGTGAGCCCTGGGCCCCGGGTCCGGGCGAGGCCGCGGGCCCCTGGAGCCGGGTGAGCCTGGCCCCGGGTCCGGGCGAGGCCGTGGGCCCCTGGATCCGGGTGAAGCAGTGCCCCTGGGTCCAGCCGAGACCAAACCAGAGGGAGTCGGACCTGCATTACCACCATTTGTCCACCATCCAGAGCTGAGGGGTCAGTGCCGACATGTACTCATAGGGAACCGGTGGACATTGATATTGGGTCTCAAAAGAACTGTTGGTCCAGAAAGAAACTCACTACAGACTGATTCATTTGCCTGTCAGCATAACTATTATTGCTCGTCGCACATTCAATTCTTATAAGTATTTCTATAGTGACACATGATTTCGCTCATCTAGGGGAAATGATGAACAACATAGACTGATGAACAAGAACAGAACCAGAAACAAGGAGGCATCGATCGGACTATCGGGCCTCAGAGGGAGGATAGGGGAGGGTGGGGGGAGGGGGGAGAGATCAACCAAAGGTCTTGTGTTGCATGCATATGAGCCTAACCAATGCTTAAGTTCAACAGAGGGTTGGGGCATCCAAGGGGAGGGGTGTGGGATGGGAATGGGGGGATGAGGACAAATATGTGACACCTTAATCAATAAAGAAATTTAAAAAAAAAAAAAGATACAAAAAAAAAAATAAAAAAAAAAAGAAGATGTGTTACATATATACAGTAAACTACTCAGTCATAAGAAAAGATGAAGTATTGCCATTTGTGCCAACATGGATGGATCGTGTGTGTGTGTGTGTGTGTGTGTGTGTGTGTATTGATTTTTAGAGAGGAAGGGAGAGAAAAAGAGAAAAACATTGATGTGAGACCAGAACATCGACCAGCTGCCTCCTGTGCACTCCCCACCAGGGATCTAGTCTGCAACCTAGGCATGTGCCCTGACTGGGAATGGAACCAGTAACCTATTGTTGTATGGGATGATACCCAACAAACTGAGCCACACTGGCCAAGGCTCCATGGATAGATCTTGAGTATGATGCTCATTGAAATAAGTTGGACGGAAAAGGCCAAGAGTCATGATTTCACTCATCCGTAGGGTGTAAAATAGAAAGCAACAAATGAATGAACAAAACAAAAGCTCATGAACACAATATGGTAGTTACTAGAGTGGGTAGAGGGGTCAAATAGATGATTGCAGGAGGAGACTAAATTTTGTGTGGTGCCGCACACAATGCAATATACAGATGATGTATTATTAATGACCATTTGAAACCTATATAATCTTATTAACCAATATCATCCCAATAAATTTAATTTAAAAAACCACAAATGACAATTTGAGAAAGGAATATGTGGAACTCATCACAGGAAAAAGGCTAATTTCCCTGATACAGCACTCCTACAAATTAGGAAAGTCATTCTCATGAATTACTAGCAAAAAGGTAAATTAGTTCAATCTCTGTAGACAGCAGTTTGTCAATATATATCAAAGTTAATATGCTTTGCACATGCTCTTTAACCTAACAATCCTACTTTTAGAATTGTGAATGTTCAGCTTATTCCTTGCAATCCTATCTAGTAAAAGAGTAGTATGCAAATTGACTATCACTCCAACACAAGATGGCTGCCACAAGATGGCCGGTGGGGGGGCAGTTGTGGGCGATCAGGCCTGCAGGAGAGGGCAGTTGGGGGCGACCAGGACAGCAAGGGAGGGCAGTTAGCTGTGACCAGGCTGGCAGGGGAAGACAGTTAGGGGCGACCAGGCTGGCAAGGTAGGGAAGTTAGGGGTGACCGGGCCAACAGGGGAGGGCAGTTGGGGGCGACCAGGCCTGCAAGGGAGGACAGTTAGGGGTGACCAGGCTGGCAGGGGAGGGCAGTTAGGGGTGACCAGGCCGGCAGGGGAGGGCAGTCAGAGGCAATTGGGTGCGCAGGGGAGCAGGTAGGTGTTGATCAGGCTGGCAGGGGAGTGGTTAGGGGATGATCAGGCTGGCAGGCAGAAGCGGTTAGGGGCAATCGGGCAGGCAGGCAGGCGAGCGGTTGGGAGCCAGCAGTCCTGAATTGGAGAGGGAGCAGGCTGGGCTGAGGGACACACACCCCCCGTGCACGAATTTTGTGCACCAGGCCTCTAGTATTACTTATAATGGCAAAATACTGAAAACAACTCAAATGTCCATAAATAGGGACTAATCAAGTAACTTCTGGTACTTTATATAGCTATAGAAATTAATGAGAAAGTTCTTTATATACTGCTATGATAAAATGTCCACAATATAGTAGGTGAAAAAGTTATATATATTGAATTATGTGTTGCCACTTATGTATAGAGGTATGATATACATGAGTGTGTATATGTGTATACTTGTACATAATTGCTTTAATTAAATATCTGTGAAAGGATACATAGACTGAAAACACTGATGATCCCTTGGGAAACTAAGATATCTTGGGAGACTTCGAATTTTGAGCTATATGAATATAGGAACTATCCTATATAATAAAACCCTACTATGCAAATCGACCAAACGGCAGAACAACCGGTCACTATGATGCACGTTGACCATCAGGAGGCAGATTCTCAATGCAGGAGCTGCCCCCTGGTGGTCAGTGCGCTCCCACAGGGGGAGCGCCACTCAGCCATAAGCCGGGCTCATGGCTGGTGAGCGCAGTGGCAGTGGTGGGAGCCTCTCCTGTGTCCACGACAGCAACTGCCGGCTTAGGCCCACTTAGGGGAGTGAGAGGGCACAGGCCAGGCTGAGAGACCCCCCATCCAGTGCACAAATGTCGTGCACCGGGCCTCTAGTTTGAAATATAAATAATATTAAGAAAAATAGGGGTGGCCAACAGTAAAATGTTACACAGAAAAGATGGAAAGTGATAAGGAGGTCTAAAAATAGGCTATCCCATATGCTGATCTAGTAAGAACAATCTCCGTGGAGTGTGAGGGGCAAGAGCCAAATCATAATGATTCAAAATACCATATTCAGTACCCTCAATGAAGCCTGATGGAACTTTAATTTACATTTATTTAACAAAAACAATTTTCCCTATCCATCCCCAAATTATTTTTTGTTTACTTGTGATTTAGTATTTAGTGCAGGTGAAAGTATATTGAGAGGATCATTTTGGACAAAGTTTTTGGTAAGCACTTTGGCCAAATGAAAAGCATTAAAATACTAATTCCTTTTGGCCCTTTAATTAGTGATTTCTGCCCTGGCTGTTGGACTGGCGGCCCATGCACAGAAGAGTGGCGGGCTCAATTCCCAGTCAGGGCACATACCCACGTCACGAGTTCAATCCCGGTCAGTCCAGGCACATAGGAAAGGCAACTAATTGATGTTTCTGTCTCTCTCCCCCTCTCCTTTCCTCTCTCTGAAATCAGTTAAAAAAAGAAAAAACACATACCCTCAATAATTTAATTATTGAGTTCTATAAAAATAAAAGATTTGGGCAAATAGACATTTTTTCTTATAGAGCACACGATGGACTCATATAATGAATATATTTCCTAAAACTTTTTTTCATATTTTATTTTTTAAATATATTTTTATTGATTTTAGAGAGGAAAGGAGGATAGAGAGATAGAAACTTCAGTGATGAGAATCATTGGTGGGCTGCCTCCTGCACGCCCCACACTGGGGATTGAGCCCACAACCCAGCTATGTGCCCTGACCAGGAATGGAACCATGACCTCCTGGTTCATAGATCAATGCTTTAAAACATGAGTTTCGTAGGCCTTCTAAACTATCTCTTAAATTGAACCAGCTCTAGTTGACTCCCCCATTTTTTTTAAGTTTTAAATTATGAAAGTTTTTATCATTTCAGAAATGATTCCTTTGTACAGGACAACAGACTCATGAGATGGTGATCCTGAACTGGCTAGGCTTATTCACTTGCCTAGCCAATGAACAATATTTGTGGTACACATTACATCTTTTTTTTTCTTCAATCTTTTATTTTTAATTAATTACATTTATTGGGGCGACATTAGTTAAGAAGATCATATAGGTTTCAAGTGTACATATCTATAATCCACCACCTGTATATTGCATTGTGTGCCCACCACCCAAAGTCAAATCATCTTCCATCACCATATATTTGGTCCCCTTTACCCTTTACTTACCCTCTCTCAACCCTCTTCCCTCAGTCACCACAATACTGTTATCTGTGTCAGTAAGTTTCAGTTTTATATTCATGAGTGAAATCACATTGTTCTTAGCTTTTTCTGACTTATTTTGCTTAGCATGATAGTCTCAATATCCATGTTGTTGCAAATAGCAGAATTTCATCTTTTCTTATGGCTGAGCAGTTTTCCATAGTGTATATGTGCCACATCTTTACTCAGTCATCTGTAGGAGGACGCTTTCCATGTCTTGGCTACCATAAATAATGCTGCAGTGAACATAGGAGTGCATGTGTCTTTGCGAATAAATGTTCTCAGGTATTTCAGGTAGATACCCAGGAGAGGGACTGCTGGTGTCATATGGTAACTCAGTTATTTTTTGAGGATCCTCAATACTGTTTTACATAGTGATTATACCAGTCTACATTCCCACCAGCAGTGAATGAAGGTTCCTTTTTCTCTCCAACCTCTCCAACACTTATTACCTATTTTATTCATAATAGCCATTCTAATAGGTGTGAGGTGGTATCTCATTATAATTTTGAGTCATTTCCCTAATAGCTAGTGAGGTTGAACATCTTTATATCAACTCCTTGTCAGAGCTATTTGCAAATATTATTTCCCATTCGCTTGGTTGCCTTTTTGTTTTGTTATTGGTTCCTTTTGCTATGCAGAAGCTTTTTAGCTTGATATAGTCCCATTCATTTGTTTTAACTTTATTTCCCTTGTTTTTTGGGTCAAGTTCATAAAATGTTCTCTATAACCAAGTTTAGTAGCTGTTCTTTTCAGATCTTATATTTAGGTCTTTGATTCATTTTGAATTAATTTTTGTACATGGGGACAAGCAGTAGACTAGTTTCATTCTTTTGAATGGCTTTCCAGTTTTTCCAGCACCATTTATTGAAGAGGCTTTCTTTTCTCCATTATGTGTTTTCGGCTCTTTGTAAAAAAGTTTTTGCCCATATACATATGGTTCTATTTCTGGGCTCTCAGTTCTGTTCCATTGGTCAGTGTGTCTGTTTTTCTTCCAATACCATGCTGCTTTCATTATCGTTGAGTCAGGTAGTGTGATACCTCTGGCTTTTTTCTTTTTTCTTAGAATTTCTCTGGGTATTAGGAGTCTTTTGTATGGTTCCATACATATCTGATTATTGTTTTGTTCTCTTTCTTTAAAAAGTGTCAGTGGTTAGAGTATGGGTTCGTGCACTGAAGGGTTGCAGGTTTAATACCTGACCCAGGTCACAGCGCCTGTGGGAGGCAACAAATGGATGTGTCTCTTTCACATCAATGTTCTCCCCGACCCCCACCTCCACTCTCTAAAAAAATATTCTTGGGTGAGGATTGACCAAAAAAGAAAAAACGTCATTGGGATTTTTATGGTGATTGCATTAAACCTGTATATTGCTTTGGGTAATATGCAAGAGTGTTTGTGGTACACATTATATCTTAATACAGTCGCACATTTACAAATTTCTACCTGTCACACCTTTAAGGTTGCTCCCAAATAGTCACAAAGGAACAGGTAATCAATCACATAGGATATCTTGGAGCCAAGAGAAAGAATTAGAATTGGTGCTCGGCTGGTATTTACTGTAAAAAAAAAAAAAAGACTAGGAATTGTAGGGGAAAATGAGAACAACCATTCTGTTTAATTTTCATCTGTAAATTATGAGTCAGGTCTATTTGCTAGGAAAGAGAGGATTAAGAGATAAGGTATATCTCAGAGGGGAGGGAGAGGAGAGACAGGAACAGATTAACCAAAGAATTTGTATTGATATATGCGTAACCAATGGATACAGACAATAGTGTGGTAAAGGCCTGGGTGGGGCTGGGGCTGGGAGGAGGGGGATGTAGAGGGGGAATGCAGGGACATTTGTAATACTGTCAACAATAAGATAGCATTTAAATAAATAAAAATTATAACAAAACAAAATAAGAAATAGATAAGGTAAAGCCCTGGCATGTCACAGATTCAATTCCCTGGTCAAGGGCACGTACCTGGGTTGCAGGTTGGATCCCCAGTCCCGGTTGGGGCACATACAGGAGACAACCAATCAATGTGTGTGTCTCACATTATTTCTTCCTCTCCCTCTCCTTTTTTCATTCTCCCTCTCTCTCTCCCCCTCCCCCCACCACACTCCCCTTTAATGGGAAAAATATCCTCCCATGAGAATTAACAAAAAAATAGGTAAGGTAAAAAGAAATGAAAAAACTTCATAGATGTACACTGAATTGAAGACTCAACACAGTTGGATGCTATAAATTAAGGGTTTTTATCACTTTAAAGTTATCAACTTCAAGATTCAATCTGGATTAGGGAAGGAAGTGGCCAGGAGAAAGGAGTGAAAGGTGTAACAAGGGAATTCATGGATAAGAAGTCACAGTGAGTTTTGAAAAAGAAGCAGCAGCAAAATAGAGACTGGAAAGAGCACAAATGGGGCAATGAACACGCAAAACCATAATTTCCTAGAATATGCTTATCTGGTATTTCCATTTCCTTTAAATCTTCTAAACTTTTTGTCCATCTTCCTGGGTACACCATTGTCTTTAAAAATGTTAGTGAAAACGCACTTTTTAGAAATTGAAACAAATTAATTTTGTCAATTGTTCAATCTGTGGATAAAATTATGGTAGTTAATGTTGACTTGCAATTATTTTGTTTCAAACAGGAATGATTGTGATAAATATGTTTTTCATATGCAAAAAAAACATAAAAATAAAGGTGGTGTTGTCTGGGGCAATATCAAGAAAAAAACAGTAAGTATTTTTATTCTTCACACCAGATTTATTCAACGCGTATTTATGGAACAACCATAATACATGGCAAACTGCGGGAGTTATAGGTTATGTAACAGGCCTTGCCCTCAAGTTACAGCCTAATTAATATAAGTAAATGGTAGCATGAGGTTGTGAATGAGGTAAGTATCCAAGTGCTGTAAATTACAGGTGGCAGCTGATACACTCTATTTGAGGAAAGTGAAAATGGTAAAAATTTTCATTCAAAGAGTCAGATAGGGTGGGAAAAGCACAGGTCAGAGAAGGACATTTCAGGCCAGACACAAAAGCATATCTGTTTAGTGATTGGGGAATCATCCAGACTGAGTTATGATTATTATAAAATAAGAAACTTCATCAAATTCCATGCAGCTTCTAAATGTTTTTCAGATTCAGCTAATTTATATATATATGTAGATCAATATTTAAAATTAATGATAGAAAAAATTTTAACTCAGCCTTGCTTTAATAGTGATCTATATCCCTTTGATAAAAAAATTGGGAGAATCCTTTATCCTCTTGAATTAATTTTAAAATTTTGTTTGATTTTACTTTGGATAACTTATATTCTAGAAGAGCTAATTCACCTCAGATTTCCTCAAAGTAAATAGCTAATCTTAGAGAAATACAGTTTATGGAGGTAGGAGAATGGGAAATGACTGCCTTGTCCCCTGAAGGTATATTCCTCTGACCAAGTTATGGACACCTCTTCCTCCCTCACCCATTCTGAAATATTTATATTGTACACTTGCCTAGAGTAAAATTCCTCTCAGAGTCTCTAAAGATTGGAATTAATTACATCCAATCTTTGTGGGCTTCACTTGTCCACAGGAAATGACACCTCTGGGAAGCTTGGTTGAAAATCAGCCTGGAGACTAAATTCTTCAAAAGAAATCTCTACTCCATAATTAAAGATGTAGGCAGCCTCCCTCTTGGTGTTTCTCAGATTCCCCTTTCCCAGTCCCACATTCCTTATGAAAATGAAATTTTGGTTTGTTGTAAAGGACCAGGAATCACCTTAACATAGTGAGAAGACTTGTCTTCTAGTGTCTGTTTTGCCAGTAAGAAGTTGGGTTGCCTTGACAAGTGTGTCTCAAACTTTAATGTGCATGGCAGACACCTAGGGATCTTGTTAAATCTGATCTAGTAGATTTCAGATTCTGCATTTCTAGCAACCTCCAGGTGCTGCCCCTGCTGCTGATCCATGGACCATACTGAGTAGTAGCAAGACCCTAGTCCACTGCTCTCTGCAAAATGAGAAACAGTTCATATACATATATCCATATGAACTGTTTAATAGTTTAAAAACTATTAAAAACTTATGTCTCTGTATTTGACATAATTTTAAATATTCTTTTGTTTTTCTTAATGGACTATAATTTCAGCTGCCAAATTATATATTTGTGATTTAGCCCCATTTTTCATAGATTAATATTTTGTAGCCAATGTGTGAGGATAGAAAGAGCAAAGGATTTATGTAGTGTTAAAAATTCAAGTGTCAAGGTTTGACTCCCGATACCAGCTTTGTGGTGAAGCAAGCTACTTGAGCTTTCTAATTTCATTTTATTTATGTATGGTATGACCCTGAGGTCATAATGATACTGGTTTCTCTCACCAAATGATTTTGAGAGCTAAAAAATGTAATAATGTTTTGACTCATTTCACAGGGGAAAAGAAATTATTTACATCACAATCTATGAACATGAGTTTGTATCTCAAAAGTTGTAAAAATACTTCCCTTTGCATAGTGGGTATACTGTCATATTTCCCTTTCTATTATGTTTCTTTTCAGTTTTTAAAGATAACCAGCTATGGCCAATAGTTTAAAAAGCACTCATGTATGTAAGCATGCATTACTCAGTTAAAGCTTATAATATAAATTACCATTGTATGAAAGATTTTAAAGAATTTTAAAATGTTACTAGTATAATGTCATGGCATAAGTACTTAGGAGATTTTGGCAACTTTCAGAGGCCCATAGACTATCCTTTAATTCCTGTTGCATAAGTTTGTAATGTGGGAAATGACATTGAATAAGTCATGGTTCTTGCCCCAAATAAATACATCTTAAAAGAGAATTAGACATTTCATGGATAATTATATGACTAGAGGCCTGGTGCACGAAATTCGTGCACTCAGGGGAAGAGGGGGAGAGGTCCCCTCAACCCGGCCTGTGCCCTCTTAACAGTCCAGAACCCCGTGATCGATCGCCCCAAAGAGGTAGGCCCCACCCACCCAGCCAGGGCTCTGTGATGGGTCACCTCCGCCAAGGGAGGCCCTGCTTACCCATCACAGCCCGCTGATCAGTGGCCTGGGCCTCCCTCTTTGGGGTGATTGTGGAGCCCCCCGATTGATCACCCCTCCGGCCAGTGGCCTGGGCCTCCCTCTGCGAGGTGATCATGGGGTGATGGGGGGCCCCCCACCAATCACATTACACTCGCCTTGGCTGGCATGGTCGTTCAGACTGACGTTCCACTGTTTGACCGTTAGGTCGATTTGCATATTACACTTTTATTGTTATTATTATTATCGATTAGGTGTTGTTATAAGTACTCTGGGGATAAAGCAGGCTTAATTTTGTCTAGATTTGAGGCAGGCTTCACAGAAGGTACCATTTTGCTATTAATGTAAACTCTTTTTGTAGGTTGAAAGTGATTTTTCAACTCCATCAAGAAGAAAAACCCCACTTAACAAAGGTAATACACATATCTTTCTTTAGTAGCTCAGTTCTATTGTAGAGCAGTCTCTTTATTAACATGGTACTAAAATTAACTTATCAAGTGGACAGACCTACCATTTGATATCTTACAGTTATTTTTATTGAAATTACTTTTAGAAATGTATTCATCATTTTTATTAAACTCTTCTTAGGAGAAAGCTCTACTATTGGAAAACTTTTCACTGATGCTATGGAGTCTTTGGATGAAGAAGAGAAAGATTATTATTTTTCAAGTTCTGATTCTGCATAGTAAAAGTGAGAAAATATTTCCAGTATTTTTATCAAGAAGCAGACAGTTATGCATACCTTCATTTGCAACACATATATTTTCTTTATAAGTAGCTTCTTTTGAAATTGTGGGCTCCTTGTCAAAGATTCTATTGTTTGTATTCAAAGTTAAAGATCCTTCTATAGCAAATTCCTCATTGCTACAGCTTACTAAAAATATAAGGAAAATTGTTTTTGCTTGCTATATAAATAGTCTCTCATAAGCATCTAAGTCTGTTTAAGAAAATCATGATCCAAACTGAATTTTTAAAATCTTTCAAGAAAATGTTGCTACCCTTAAAGGTGGAGGTTGAGGGGAATAAAGGATAGATTGTACTGGTAGCTACTGAATTCATGAACACTTGAAGTTAGCATTTTTCAACACTTGGTATGTAAGCCAAAGTTGATATGATGTTGAAATTACTTGTTGAAACTATTTGTTATGCTTTCTTTTCACCCAATTGTTTTTCTTAAAACTTATTATTGGCATATCTATGAACCTATGTAAATTTTAATTTATTGCTTTTTCAGTATTTCATTAGGAAGAGTCAGAGAACAGATTTTGTTGCGTCCTTAAGCCTTATTTACATATTTAGGCACAGCACATGTAAATATTAAAAAGACTGGAATAGACAAACATTCAAGTAATAATAGGTCTACCATTATAAGGAGTTATTATGTTGTAGTAAACATTGTTTTCAAAAAAAAAACTCTAGCTTATTCTGCCATTATGTTTTAAAATTTGACATAGAATATTCCCCTCTGGTTTACAGTACATGTTCACCTACCCTTCTCTGCATAATTGTTCAAATAAAATTAGTTTGCTTTTATAATATTTGTGTTTTGGTTGTTTTTTAACCCAGAACTCTTAGTAAAAGATACATTTTCTTGTGTCTTACAAACTTAGTCAATGTTAATCAGCAGTTATATAATATAGGATTTATAGAAACACAAGATTTAAAAAGAACAGTTCAGTTAGATTGATCATTTTCCTTTAAACTTCCTTGCTTGTTTCTACCACAAAGACTTGACAGATAGATGTAGGATGGAACAAACAAAGGTTATTTTAGAGTGGCTCTAAAAAATAAGAGTTGTAGAACTTAAGTTGCCAATATTTAATATAATGCCATGCTGCTTGATGTTAACAGAAGGTGTTTTAGGAGTTAGAAGCTCCTTAAATTGCTTAATGGGAAACAAAAAGATAATTTTGAAATAGTATAGACTGATATAAACTAAAGTATGACCCCCCCCCCACCACCACCATATTCACTGTGTCCTATCAGAACAGCTGTGTCCTTCCCAGTCTATTCTATTGTAGCCCACCTGCCAAGTTCCAAGTTAGCCCCATTTCTTTCCATCAGGCCATAAAATAAGCTAGTAGGGTTTAAGGTAACCTCCAAATAAAACTTAAAAGTGGAAAGAAAGACTTTAAGGACTCAAAGAAAAATAAAAAGATGGACAGATAATCAATAGGATTGATAGTTAAGTGCTATCAATGAGAGCTATTGCAGCTTAACTCTGAATAGAGCTCTCTATACAGCAAGCATCTATATAATAAGTGCCTAATATGCTAAGTGTCCGGTCATCCGTTCAACCAATCAAAGTATAATATGCTAATGATAGGCTTAGGCCGCTCAACCTCTCGCTATGACGTGCACTGACCACCAGAGGGCAGTCGACCAATCGCTATGATGTGCACTGACCACCAGGGGGCAGACGCTCAACACAGGAGCTGCCTCCTAGTGGTCAGTGCGCTCCTACGGGGGAGCGCTGCTCAGCCAGAAGCTAGGCTCACTGCTGGCACAGCGACGGCGGTGGGAGCCTCTCCTGCCTCTGAATCAGTCAGACATCCCCCAAGGGCTCCTGGACTGCTAGAGGGCGCAGGCCAGGCTGAAGTGAGGGAAACCCCCCTCCCCCCCGCACAAGTACATGAATTTTGTGCTCTAGTAAATAAAATCGTCTAGTTCTGTCCCTCACACCATGTTAATTTATGAAATATTTTGCCTGCCGGGTGGACAGAATCTGGGTACATTAGTGTCTGTGTGGGAGGTGCTGCCAGGTGTGGTAAGCCTAGGTCAATGTAGGTTGTTGAAGAACTGCACGCTTCCCGAACCACAAGGTGTCCCAGCCACCTGCACTGCTGACACTGCATCAGGAGCAGAAGAGCGAAACAAACCGAAACCAGAAAGTGACCCCCTTTCCTCCTCCTACTGACAAAACTGAAAGGTGCTCACTACAGGGAGAAATGCTCAAAGTCTAGACCATTATACCAAACAAAGATACTGAAGGTAAATTGAACCCGAGAGATAACAGATTGATAACTGCTATCAGCCAATAACTTAGAACTTACGTTCTCGCTGGCTTTAACAAACAACAGAAATATGAGATCAGTTGCTTTTAGAAGAACTGAGAATTTACAGTATCCCAAAGGAGCTAAATTCACAATTATAGTAGGTTTTTAGCAGAAGAGAACTTAGAGTATATAGTTTCTGTGATCTGGCTCTAGATTTCCCTAAGTCACTTGTTTGTGGGCCTCACTTTTATCTTCTGATAAGAAAGCAATTTGAATTAGATAAGCTCTGAAGTTCCTGCCAAGTCTAAGGTAAGAAAAGCGCTCTTCTATGAGGGACCAAAAACCCAACAATGTAACAAGAAAGAGGCAACCACAGAATAAAAGGCTGTAAATAGGGGGAAATGTCCACAATTAAAGGCTGATTTAGCACTAGACTGACTAGACCAGTGGTTCCCAACCTTTTTTTGGCCATGCCCCACCTAAGCATCTCTAAAATCCTGATGCCCGCCCCACCCCCATGACATAATTATTCAAAAAGTGAACTGCTATTCACATGGAGGAAGCCTAAAAGGCCATTAATTTGGTCTAAACAAGCTTCCAAAGAACATGGCATCCATGAAAGAGAAAAATAAAAGAATGAAAGGACAGTTGAAGTACTGAGGAAGAAATCACTAAAATTGTTTTAAAAAATAATATGAAGTGATATGAAAAAATAGCAAATAAAATTTCAAAACAATAGAGAACTGAATGCATAAATATGCCACAGTATATATTTATATCCTGTATATGAGGCCCCTAGAACCATAAGGACTGCAAAAAATTCAGTTAATAACTTATTCTTGGAGAACCAAGATGGCGGCATAGGCAAATGCCTGTACTCGCTGCCTCCCACAACCACATCAAAATTACAACTAAAATACAGAACAACCATCATCCAGAACCACCAGAAAGATGGCTATTATTTAACCTACAACTAGAGAAGGAAAACACACTGAGACTGGTAGGAGGTGTGGAATGAGCTGGTCCAACACCCATGTGTGCTGATTTTTAATCAGGAGGGAGATCGCCTCTGCGGAGGCTGCCCGGAGGAACAAGGAGTCCCAGCCCCACACCAGACCCCCAGCCCAGGGTCCCAAAGCTGGGGAAAGAAGTTCCTAAGGGCAGTAAGAACTAGGACTGTAAAAACCAGTGCGGATTGGGGCTCAGTGACCCACAGGCTGCTGGAGACCCAGCTGCTCCTCTTAAAAGGCCAACACCACGAACTGAATTTACAAGCTCCCACTGCCTCTGAGCTCCAATGCCGGGTGATGCTCTAGGGGACCCAGACACATACGAGGAGAACTGGACTGTCTGGCATCGGGGCAGGAACTCGGGGGCAGCTTTCTTCCAGAGGGAGGTGCTCTCAGCGGTCATTGTTCCCGTGCTGGGACCTCCTGGGATGCAGGGCTGGCTGCCAGCCTTTTCTGTTTGCTCCACCCTGGTGATTCCGAGACCCCGCCCCACCCAATTTACAACCCCACCCAAGCTGTGCACAGCGGCTTTTCATATAAATGGCCTGTCATTTCTCAGGCTAAAAACCTGTCAAACAAAGATGCAGCTGGGTCAGGGAGCCCCAAACCTATAAATAAAAGGACTAAGACCTGGAACCAGCACCAGCCTGCCTTGCTTCACAGCTGGGCCTCATCTGGGCACTCCCAAACCTGATACAAAGAGGAGGAATCTGCAGATCTCTCTGTAGCTTCTGCTGGGTGGCCTCAGGCAGTGGCTGAGTTTGCACCTCCCTGGAGACCCAAGAGCTAGTGTACCTAGTGGTCAGTTTCAGACCATTACAGCTCTTCACATCCATAAGCGACACACTCAAGGGGCAGACTAAGTGAGCACCAAAGCCCCATTGAAGCAAGTCCTGCTCCATAAGTGTGTCTCCTGCACAGCAGCTCTCCCACTGTAGTTGCAGCTGGTCTCCACAGCCAATTGGCCTGGAGGTCAATTCCTCCCAGTGAAACCAACAACAATCAAGGCTCAACTACAACAAGACTGTGCACACAGCCCACAAAGGGGTGCACCAAGAGTGTCCATCTCAGGTGATTGAGGAGGCTGAGCCACTGGGCCCTATAGGATACCTACTACACAAGGCCACTCTATCAATTCAAGGAGATTTAGAAGCTCTACCCAACACAGGGAAACAGCCAAAATGTGGAGACTAAGAAACATGTCAGAAATGGAAGAAAGCAAACTACTGGATATAGAGTTCAAAACCAGTTATAAGGTTACTCAAGAATCTTCTAGAAACCTCTAAGGGACTTAGTGAAACTTTCAAGGATCTTAGTGAGAATGCCAAAAAAATGGAAAAGGACCAGTCAGAAATTAAGCATACCAGTTCTCTGACTGAAATAAAAAATAATATACAGGGATTCAACAGTAGACTAGAGGATCCCGAGAGTCAAATCAATGATTTGAAATATGAGGAAGCAAAAAACACCCAACCAGAAGAGCAAAAAGAAAAAAGAATTAAAAAATATGAAGATAGTGTAAGGAGCCTCTGGGACAACTTCAAGAATACCAACATCCAAATTATGGGGGTGCCAGAAGAAGAGAGAGTAAGATACTGAAAACCTATTTGAAGAAATAATGACAGAAAACTTCCCCCAACTGGTGAAAGAAATAGACTTATAAGTCCAGGAAGCACAGAGAATCCCAAATAAGAGGAATCCAAAGAGGACCACACCAAGACACATCATAATTAAAACGCCAAGGGCTAAAGACAAGGAGAGAATATTAAAAGCAGCAAGAGAAAAACAGTTAGTTACCTACAAGGGAGTACCCATATGACTGTCAGCTGATTTCTCAACAGAAACTGCAGGCCAGAACGGAGTGGCAAGAAATACTCAAAGTGATGAATAGCAAGAACCTACAACCAAGATTACCTAGCAAAGCTATCATTTAGAATTGAAAAGTCAGATAAAGAGCTTCACCAACAAGAAAAACCTAAAGGAAGGAGTTCATCACCACCAAACCAGTATTATATGAAACTAGAGGCCCAGTGCATGATTCAATCATGCACCTGGTGCACCAGCGGGCTGGCTGTCCGCGGGTGCCCCAGGCCTTCCGAAAGCCTCCAGCGCTGCGGAGGCTTTTGAAAGGCCTTGCGCCGGAGCAGACAGCCGGCCGGGTCCCCCGCTTTGGCCTTTGATCGCGGGGGACCCGGCCGGCTGTCCGCCGGTGCCCCAGGCCTTCCGAAAGCCGCCGGCGCAGCCATGACACAGACGCTGAGCCCAATCAGCTACCCCGGCCACCCTGAGTCCCGCCCCCTGCGCCTCCTGCTGGCCCAATCGTGGGCGTAGCGGAGTGATGGTAATTTACATATTACCATTTTATTATGTAGGATGCTGAAGGGTATTCTCTAAGAAGAGGAAGAAGAAGAAAAAGGTAAAGATTAAAATTATGAACAACAAAGTGACAACAAATACATTATCAACAAGTGATTCTAAAAAATCAAAAGAATAAAAAAATCTGATGAACAGAATAAACTGAGGAATGGAATAGAATCAGGAGCATGGGAAAGGAACAGACTGACTATTCTCAGAGGGAAGGGGCTGTAGGGGGTGCAGAAAGGGATTAGACAAAGATCTTACATGCATGTATGCATTACCTATGGACATAGACAATAGGGTGGCGGGGGCCTGGGGCAGGGTGGGAACGGAGCGGAGGGGAGCTATGGAGGGAAAAAAGAGGAACATCTGTAATATCCCTCTTTTATTAATAAAGATTAATTTTAAATATGAGAATGTTAGAGGAAAAAAACCCAAAAACTAATTCTCAAATTGTCCCCCTTAAAAATCAAATCGCCCCCTGTGGGGCGTGTGCCCCACGTTGGGGACCACTGGACTAGACAGAAGGGCCTCAGCTGTTGCAGGTAAAAATATGGAATCATCTTAAAACATGAACAGCATCATAAAAACAAGAATGGGTCACAGCGAAAGTCCACATTCAGTAGCTCATCTATGAGAAATTTTCCAAGTTCAAGCCAATATATCACTTCTTTGAATATGATATTTCAACAACAACCAAACAAGTAGAGTTGGTTAGAGTTTATACTAATAGGATTTGACTACTTGATTGGATCACCTTTGGTGAGGTAAACATACTCATTTATACTTTCTAATTTCCTAGTTACTGGGGCACTTATCTCATAATACACCCACATCTGATTCAATATGTATGTAGACTCAGGACATTTAAAATATTCTAGATATTATAGGAAAAATTGTTTATGACCATTAAGTTGGCAGCAGGCAGATGCATCAACCTATTATGCTAACAAATGATGATAGTACAAAAATCTTTGGAAAAATTTCAAAATATATCTCGAACTCTAGCTTTTACTTTTTTTTCCAGCTTTTACTTTCTTAATTACACCTTCAATAACCTTTTATTATTCAATAAACAGTTTTATAGTCCAGTTAATCAAATTATTATACATATTTTTTAAAATATATAACATATAAATAAAAATATACACAATATAAAATAATAGAAATGGATATGTTCTCTAATTTACATATTTTAAACTGTTAATCCCAAACCACAGCAATGATTATTAGAGTGCATTTAGTGTTGTGAGAGTTCTTTGATAACGGCACCTTTGAGCGGTCTGGTCATATATCAGATTTCAATCTACTTTGGTTAAGACCATTTGGTATCATTTGCACATCAAATACATAGTGAATATACCGATAGATCTCCTCAGCCTTTTGATGAGTTACTTGTGCATACATGGAGATTTCTTGAGGTGAGCTGAAAAATAAATTAGACCAAGAAAAACATTACATGGCTGTTCTGTCTGTGGAGTAGCCCCTCTCTCCCTGCTTCACTAATAAACTTTCACTTTAAACTCTAAAAAAAAATTACACTAGAACTTTTGACTTATAAAGTTTATTATATTGCTTAAAGAACACCAAACATAAAAGCCTTTAAGAAAATCATCTCTTCCTAGAAGTGCTAGATTGCAACATCCCATGTAAATGCTCTCTGTCTAGTTTCCTATAGAGCTCTAAACTCTTCAAAGACACTGTCTGTCCCCACTCCTCCCCCCGCCCCCAATTAATGGTCTCAGCTTCACGCAGTGACTTACATGTTGACAAGAAAAAAGTCTCTACTGAATGAAATACTCTAACAGACTAGCCTATACCTTTTAAAAAATGTATTAAAATTTCCATGAAACGCTTCTAAGAATCATTTAAATGTAACCATTTAAAAATATTAAAACAGACATACCTGTCGGTCATCTTTTTAACAGAAGAAAACTGGTGACACATGTTTAATGCAGTTATATAACTTACATTGGGAATACTTAGATAAAATTGAAGTGCTTCACATTTATTACTGTTCACTGTTGGAACTTGAATACCAACATTCTTTCTTTGCTCCACTAAAGACAGTTCCTTTAGCAAATCTGCAGTTTCTTCTTGGCAGGAACTGAAAAGAATTCGAATTCCAGCACCTATTAAGGTAGTCAGTAGGTTGTCATAGCTCTTTGTTCTCTTAAAAATCCTGGATGTGTCTCCTAAATATTTCATGTTTAGGAAAATGCAAACATTAGTAACTTACATTAACTAGAATCAGAATACTATATATTAAAATCCCAAGATCTACACCATTAAAAAAAACTAGTGCCACATTATTTATGATACTGAGAAACCCTACAGCTAAAGATTTAAAGGTTCTGAGATAAAATATGGAAACCTGTCTTTATGAGTGTCTTGAATTGGAATCAACATAGAAAGGTATGTAGGCAGGGAAGAGCTTATATTCGTAGATAATTCATTCCTAAAGCCAAGACCACATTACTTGACTCTAATAAAATTTTTCATAATGCTACTAGCACTGATGAACTCAGAGTTTAACTGATACAAAATTATCTTATGTATTTATTCCAAGAGTAACTCAATACTTCACACACCCATTTTAATGTTATCTTTAACTCCTGCCGATTAATTTACTCCCCTAACTTTCTCATTTATTTTCTTTCCACATTTTACCTATATTCTCTTTTGGGCATTCTTTATATGCCAAAAAAAGGTACTTTTCCATAACTTTTGATGTATTACTTTCCAACATACTAAAAAATATGTTGGTAAAGATGAAATTACTGAATTTTAGAAGTAAAAGGACCCAAGAGATCACCTAACCTAAAGCCCTCGATTGTCAAACTAAAAAAGAAAAAAAAAAGTTACTGAAAGATACAGTTATTTGTCCAAGATTACGTGGTTCACCAGTGAAAGCATGGGGATAAAAAGATACATTGTTCTATTACCAAACCAATCTATAATAATAAAAGTGTAATATGCTAATTAGACCAGACGTCCTTCTGGACAACCTTCCGGATGAAGCCAGGGCTGCGAGGGAAGCCTGGGTCCCAGGTGCCAGAGGGAAGCCGGTGCCAGCAGCCGGGGGAAGGAAGGCCTACTCTTGCATGAATTTCGTGCTTTGGGCCTCTAGTGTTTACATAAACTACATTTTTTCCTTTTAATGACTGTACAATCTTGAATAGTCGTTTTCACTTACATGATTTCACTTAATCCTCATAACATCACAAGTATATTAACTCCTCAGAGGGAATGATTTTTCAATGCAACATCAGAACTCAGTGCATTTTCTGATTCCATATCCCATGATCCTTTCACTATTCTCAGTGACTCCCGTAGTAATTCCCCAAATGAAGCTCCAATTCTGCATTTCCAAATCCATCCTCGGCATCCATTTCAGTGACCTATTGAGAACTCAATCTTGTCCCTCAAATCTGCTTCTCATGTTTATAATATCAATAAACAGCACCACTACCTAACTGTCCAGTAACCAAGAAATTAGTCAATTTAAGAGTCATCCCACCAACTCCTGTTAATCCTGCTTCCCAAACCTCCTGAATCCTTTTTCTCCACCACAGCTTTATTTAAGGCCCTCATTTTTTCTGGGGCAACTGAAAAAGACTTATGCTTGGTTCACTTGCTTTCAATTTATCACCCTTCAATTCATAAGCTGCATTTAAACATAATGACTACTGAAAAACATTATGTAAATATGAAATGAGTCAGGTATTGTAAGAGCTTTCCACATCCTGACAATAGAAGATTGAACTAATTAAGTCAAGTTCCCTTACAGATTTATAAACAAACATTTAAAAATACAAACCTGTTTTTTCTCTGTCCTTTTCCACAATCACACATATTCTTTCAAACATGCTCTGTAGGTACTGGATCTGGTCAATGAACTTGTTTTTATTAATACTGTTTAGCATCTCAGATTGATACCTCCTTTCCACCACCATGCGGTTACTCACAATGTAATCACAACCATTAAGAGGACAAACCTCTACTTGAAAGCCATGAACTGCTCGTAGGGAAGAAATTATTTCTGAACCAGAAGTGATTTCACGGCTGTCTACAAGAATACAAGGTCTCTGGCCTTCCTGTGGGAGTCTAAAAGAGGCATGTGTGCCAGCCAAACATGGTCTTGAATTGGAGCTGTAAGTTACTGAAGTTCTAGAATCTTCCAGAGAACTACCAACCTGAAAATGTAGAAAACAACGATCACAAACAGGTTAAATATATGTTAGTGCCGTAAGCCTGAAGTTGATTTTCTTTACTGACACGCTTTTTTCTTCAACATGACCAAACTAACTATACAGATGAAGAACCAAGCTGCCACTTCACGGAAGCCTAGTAGGACGATGACAATTTTAAAAAAGGGGGGTGGCGGGGGGGGGGGGTGGTATTGATGAGAATGTGAAAAAATTGGAACATACATTGCTGGTGGGAATGTAAAATGGTATAGCCTCCAAAAGTTAAACACAGAATTACCATATGACCCAGTAATTCCACTCCTTGGTGGAAATAATTTCCAAAAGTAGTCAAAACAGATTCATATACTTGTATACCAATGTTCATTAATTTTGGAAAATTCTCAGCCACTGCCTCTTCAAATATCTCTCTTACCCTGTTTGCTCTTAATTCCAATTACATGTATGTTAGCCTATTGATACAGTCCCACAGGTTTTGGATACTCCATTTGTTTTTTCACTCTGTTTCAGCTTGGGTAATTTCTATTGTCCTTGCTTTAAATTTGTTGGTCGTTTTTATGGCTATATTGAGTCTACTGATGGGCCATTGAAGACAACCTTCATCTCTTTTACCATGTTTTCCATTTCTAGCATTTCTACTTTATTGTTCTTTATATTTTTCATTTCTCAGATGATATTTCCTATCCATGCATCTTTGCTTAACTTTTCCTTTATAGCCTTTAACACATAAATCCTGGCTATTTTAAATTCCCTGTCTGATTCTGATAGGTCATATCGGGGGTTCTTAAGAATGTGTTTTTTTCTTCCTCTTACGTACTTTGTAACTTTTGGTTGAAATCCAAACATCTTGTGTAGAACAGCAGTAATTGAGCAAATGGTATTTAGAAACAGGTATACCTTTCTTTTGCTAGGCCTTAGTGTGTGGGGTTGAGTAAATCTAGTCAAACATTTCGTTGGGTTTGAATTTTCTTCTTGCTATGATGACTCTAGGTACAACCAGAGGCTTTAAACTTGGTAGTGCTACTTTGTAATTAGGGTGGGCGTGAGTTGCCAGATAATTTTTCTAAATGTTCTTTCAGCTTTAGGTCTTCTCTGTGAGCCTGGGCCTCAGAAAGCTTCTCTTCCCATACTGTCAGTCCAGTCAGCAGATTGCTTTTATTGGTTACTTAGTGCTTGCTAGCCTAGTTGGGGGGAGCACTAGGAGCATCTTGTTGGGGCCGGAAGTGGGGAGGGGAGTGGGGGGTATTTATATTGTCCTGGTTCAGCCTGTCTTGAGCAGGACTTGTATCCCAGTCTCAGAGGTGGAACCTTCTCAGTGATCATGCCCTGCCTCCTAGGGACTGGAGATCCCTAATGTTCTAGGGTCAGTGGTCGGCAAACTCATTAGTCCACAGAGCCAAATATCAACAGTACAATTGAAATTTCTTTTGAGAGCCAAATTTTTTAAATTTAAACTTCTTCTAACGCCACTTCTTCAAAATAGACTCGCCCAGGCTGTGGTATCTTGTGGAAGAGCCACACTCAAGGGGCCAAAGAGCCGCATGTGGCTCGCGAGCCACAGTTTGCCGACCACGGTTCTAGGCCCAAGATGTTTTCCTGACACTTTCTCAGCTATAGAATTTTTTTGTTGTTGTGTCCTTCCTCCATCTGCAAAGGGTCTTTGCCTAAGCCCTAAAGGCTATAGGGTTTGCTGCTCTATCCCTAATGGCTTAAAGCTTAAAGCTTTTTGTTCCATAGGGGAGAAGGAACAATGAGTTTTGGTGCCTCTTCCATAGAACTGCTGATCACTTCTGCAGCAGGAAAAAGGCTTTCTCTAATTCTCAATCTTTCCTGTGAACAACTGGTGAGTCTGTGAAGAAGAGTGCATGAGTGGTTGCAAATTCCCCTTATGTCTGCAGCTTCCAGGGATTCTAAACTCTCATGCTAGTTCACTGCCTTTTGCAGTTAAGTTTTAGCTAAATTCTTCCCAGATTGTATAGTGCCCAGTGACTCTCCCGTCTCATCAAGTCTCTCATTGAAAGCACTTGTCTCTCCTTAGATATCAGACTAATTGGTTGTCCTGCAACCCCAACTCCAATAAAAATAAACCTCTGATATTGTAGATTATCTGGATTTTTTAATGGTTATTGTTACACGGAAGAGAACAATGCTCTTTCCAGCTTCCTACCTCCTAAGCTAAATATGGAAGTCCTAATCACTCAGAAATAATCTTTAAAATACATTCAATTTCAAAACACAAAAAAAGAATAAATGTAATGAAGGAAGAAATGGCCACTAAAAACAAAAATACTAGAAATATGTACTTATCTTGGAGTAGAAAATGGCTTTCAAAACATGACAATGAAGTCAGAAACTATAAAGAAAATAATGGCAACTGTATAAAAAAGTACCTCTTCCTATGGCAAAACTACTACTACAAACAAAAGAAAAAGGTAAATGACAGACAAGAAATGCTGTTTGCAATATACTATACATGACAAAGTAAAGGTTAAATTTCAAATAACTAACAGTTTTTGACAGACATTTAGTCTATGTTCTATCTTCTCAAATTTACCTCAAATTCTTTCCCCTTCTGCCCTAACCGGTTTGGCTCAGTGGATAGAGCGTCGGCCTGCGGACTCAAGGGTCCCAGGTTCGATTCCGGTCAAGGGCATGTACCTTGGTTGCGGTCACATACCCAGAAGGGAGTGTGCAGGAGACAGCTGATCGATGTTTCTCTCTCATCTATGTTTCTAACTCTCTATCCCTCTCCCTTCCTCTCTGTAAAAAATCAATAAAATATATTTAAAAATAAAAAAATTCTTTCCCCTTCTAATTTCAAGTATAAAGAATCATATTTCCTAGAATTGTAGTACTAGATATGGAAGAAAATTTAAAACCCATTCCTGTTAAAATCTGTGTATCTTTTCCACAATCCTCACAGTATTACTAGCCTACGTCTGTTTTTCAGTTAGAGCATGCCACAGTAGAAATGTGGATAGTGCTTACTGGGCTTCAAAGTACTGTGCATGTATTACCTACTGTGACCCTTGGGATTGCTATCTTTATACTATAGCTGAGGAAACTGAGGCTCAGAGAAATTGATCTCCAATCTATTATAAAATGTAATCTAGTTACCTTTATCCTAATTATACCTTTGAGAAATAACTTTGGGCAATAAAAGCCTGAGAACAATTTAAAACTGGCCAATTTGAGAGTCGTTGTGTGGACATTGTAGCATATTGGTAAGGCAGAATGGACTGAAATACCTGGAATAAAAGAGAAATAGAAGTCTAGGTCTAGGTCTCACTCCTAAATGACAATTAAGGAAATAAATCAATATTTACAGTTAGGGAATTCCTAGTACTATGACTTTAATCCCTATTTTAGTAAAACTACTTAACTATAAACTCTTAAAAACTAAAAATGGTGTTAGGGATTATTTAAGTAATAGCAAGATAGGGGAAGCTGGAAACTGGACTCCTCAGCCATTCTGGAAGGAAGGAAATTAGGTGGTGCCCCTAAACTCTTCTCCCCCATAAAGAGATGAGTTACATACCTGAAACCTTAAGGGGGGGGAAGAAAAGTTAATCAGGGTGGTAGGCCTAGTTCTGAGCACGTAATTTCTATTAATTTTACCTTGCAGAAAGCTCATTTTTCTACAGCCTTTTAATGGAATTAGGAAGTTTCCTTACAGTGTTATTAAGAAAACTATTACCATATTTTAAAATTTATAACCTAAGCACCCATATCTGAATTATCCATAAAATTTAATGTGCTATTTTCTTATTTGAAGAATTTCAACATTAGCTAATTTTTCTTTGACCTAGTTATTTAACACAAAACACACAAGAAAGGAAAACAAAATAAAAACAACTTGTGGTAAACATATGAAGGCTTTTTCCTCTATTTTGGTCCATACCTTCAACTGAATTGGAAAATTTCTACAGTCCTTCTGTGAATCAGCAGCAGTGAATGATGGTGAGAAGGATTCAATTTTATTTCGGCTCTGAGGTTTGGAGTCCGAGACATCAGAAGCCATATCTTTTAAATCAAGTAGTGTCTGTTGTCTCTGCTTTGGCAATTGATTAACAATTGGATTAGAATGGTCCATGGACTGCAAGGAAGACCCAGAATGCACTAAATTCAAACAATGGTCCTGTTTGCTCTTTTTAAAAGTGCTTGGGTTAATCACAATATTGGATTCTGTTTTATCATTTACGTTGTTTTCCTCCTCACTTGAATCATCCGGTAAAATAATTCTGGATAATTTCTTTTTTGAACGTGCACAATTCTGTCCCATCTTCATTTGTTTTAGCTTTACTGCACGTCGGGTTTTATATTTTTTACTCCCATTTGCAAAGCAATCTTCAGTTATTAAATTAAAATCAACAGACACTTCTTCACTTGATTGACTTTTGCAAGACTCCTCCTCCTCTTCATTAACACAAAAACTGTCTTCTAAATAGGTTTCATCTTGCTCAGGAATCTACAATAAAAATACAAATAAGAAATTACATGCCCTAGGGTTTGGCTCAGTGAATAAAGCGTCAGCCTGCAGACTAAAGGGTCCCAGGTTCGATTCGGGCCAAGGGCACATGCCCGGGTTGCGGGCTCGATCTCCCCACCCCCAGTAGGGGGTATGCAGGAGGCAGCCAATCAATGATTCTCTCCCATCATTGATGTTTCTATCTCTCTCTCTCCCTTCCTCTCTGAAATCAATGGGGGAAAAATTACAAATTTCTTTCATAAAATCAGCCTGTAGTTAACATATTCTTTTAAGTACACGAGATCTTTATCAATATTTATTTCACTTTATTAATTCAGTCATTTGTTCAACTAACATATACTGAGTATAGTCTTTATGGAAGCAAGTGGGGACTTTGGATATAAAAAAATATATAACTCTCTTCCCTCTAGAAATTAACAGTCTAGTGCAGGTAGCCAGAAAAAATAAACAGTAATATGTAAGCAATGTGGTAAGTGCTATATAATAAACATAATGGACATGAAGAAAAATGAATGACTATATTACCCAGCTGAACATGTCAATTTATAAACAAATAAGACTAATATAAAAATGTTAACCATAAATAAAAAATAATCTATAGTTTTTAGAATTAACGTTTTTATGAAAAAAATTTTCAACATATAAGAATTAAAAATTTAGCCCAGCCGGTATGGCTCAGTGGTTGAGCATCAACCCATGAACAAGGAGGTCACAGTTCAATTTCTGGTCGGGGCACAATGCCCAGGTTTCAGGCTCCATCCCAGGTAGGGGCCATGCAGGAGGCAACCAATTAATGATTCTCTCTCATCATTGATGTTTCTCTCTCTCTCCCTCTCCCTTCCTCTCTGAAATCAAACTATACTAATAAAAGGGTAATATGCTAATTAGACTGGGTCGACTGGCCATCCTCCAGACGTCCAACTTCCTTCCAGACAAAGCCATGGTGGTGGGGGCCGAGGCAGAGAGGGCAGTTGGGGATGAGATCAGGCAGGCAGGGGAGGGCAGTTGGGGGCGACCAGGCCGGCAGGGGAGGGCAGTTGGGGGTGAGATCAGGTCTACAGGGGAGGGCAGTTGGGGGCAAGATCAGGCCGGCAGGGGAGGGCAGTTGGGGCAAGATCAGGCCTACAGGAGAGGGCAGTTGGGGGCAAGATCAGGCCGGCAGGGGAAGGCAGTTGGGGGCGAGATCAGGCCGGCATGGGAGGGCAGTTAGGGGCGATCAGGCAGGGAGGCAGAGGCAGTTAGGGGTGATCAGGCAGGCAGGCAGAGAGATTAGGGGTGATCAGGCCGGCAGGGGGACAAGGTAGGGGCAATAAGGCCGGCAGGGGGGCAAGGTAGGGGTGATCAGGCCGGCAGGCAGAGGGGTTAGGGGCAATCAGGCAGGCAGGCAGGCAAGTGGTTAGGAGCCAGTCGTCCAGATTGTGAGATCCAGGGATCAGGCCTAAACCGGCAGTCGGACATCCCCCGAGGGGTCCCAGATTGGAGAGGGTGCAGGCTGGGCTGAGGAACCTCCCTCCGTTCATGAATTTTGTGCACCAGGCCTCTAGTAAAAATATATTTTTAAAAAATTTAACTAGTTGCCCTGGCTGATGTGGCTCAGTTGGTTGAGCATCCCCCCACATACCAAAAGCTTACCAGTTCGATTCCCGGTGAGGGCACATGCCCAGGTTTTGGGTTCAATCCACAGTCAGGACACATGAGGGAGGCAACCAAAGGATGTTTCTCTCTCTCCTTCTCTCTTTAAAAAATCAATAAAAATACCTTTTAAAAAAAATTAACTAGTAGATGATGAACTTCCTTTAAACATTCTCCTAATTAGAAAATAATTTAATGGCATATGCTAATTAACTAAAAATTAAAGAAAGAATAATTTGATCAAAATAAGGATTAAAAGGGATTTTGAGAATTCATTTAGTCCACCTTCCTGACTCAGAGCAGAAATTAACCCAATTAACTCTGATAGTCTAGTTTTAGAAATAAAATGGAGGTTTCATTAATAGGAAAATATTTCAACATCATCTTCAGGAAATTCTCTACTATATCTCTGGAGTTTATACCTGTGAGAAAATGTTTATGTTGTTATGTTTCTTATGGACCATTTTGTATCGGCTGCTCATCAATGGACTGTGCACAGATTTCATGTAAATAGCTCTCATTTCAGAATCTGTGTAAAGATAATAAGAATTTTAAATAGCAAAATGATTTAAATGAAAACTAGAAAAGTACTTAACTTTGACCTATCCCAAATTCACATGTTTCAAACTTTGTAGAATTATTTTATACAAAACGTTTTTAATATATAAAAAGATGTCTAAAAACAATTATTTAAAATGCAAAGTTAGAAGTTTTGCGTTTGAAATCAGACCATCTACTTGGGTGATCACGGACAATTTATTTAAGTGCTCAACCTTAGCTATCTCTCTCCTCTGAAAATGAGGATTAGCATGGTGCCTTTTCATGAAAAAAAAAATAAGTGTATACAAAGATCTTAGGACTGTACCTGATTTATAGAAAGTATTCAGTAAAACATAAGAAATCCAGGCCAAAAATAAAACAAAAACAAAACAGTCAAAACCAATAAAGCCACAGACAATAGTATGTATGTTTCATTATTTTCAGTCAAGTTAAAACTGAAAAACACACGATTTTCTATTTATGCCTATATGTTTAAGGTTATAATCAGAAAGCAACTTAATTTTTGTTTCCCATTTCTCCTACATTTTAGGGTGATTAATTGACATCAACTATTTTGAGGGGTAACTACTTATTTGAAGACTATAGTGCTTGCTACAAGATGTATAAATTTTTCTTTGAATACTATTTCCCTTATCTTCATTACATAACTAGCTTTAACTGTTAGATATCCTCCTGACTCATGCTAAATCCCTACAAACTTAATGAGACCCTTACTTACAGTTTACTGATTAGAAGGACTCAAATCAAGGAGCTTTCAGAGATTTTTTTTTTCATGTTTCACAGATTGTTTTTAGATATACTTTTATATTTATATACTATAAAATTTATATACTGTAAAATTCATTCTCTTTAGGGTACAGTTCTAAGTCTTGACAAATGCATTGTTATGGCAACCATAATCTATTTACTGTCCCTACAGTTTTACTTTTTCCAAAATGTAAATATAAATCAAAGTATACAGTATGTAGACTTTTGAATCTGGCTTTTTTCACTAAGCATAATGTGAGATTCCTATGCTTCTCATTTTGTAAAGTTTTAGCAAAGAGTACTTAAGAAATGAAAAATGAAAAAAATGTGAATTTTGAGGTTTAAAAAGAACACTTTGAAATCCTACATATTTCAAACATACTGTGTCTAACATGGAATTTCAGATCTTCCTACTCTTCAACCCCACTGCTCCACAGGCAGTCTTCCAATGTCAGAGAGCAACAACGACATCCCTCCTGTGCTCAGGCCCACTGACTCCTCTTTTCCTCTCTAATCCAGCAGAAAATCCTGTCAGCTGTACCTATCCTGAATCCAATTTTTGTCACCCTCTCACTGCCAACACCTTGGTAGCAACCACTATCACTCCTTGATTAGATTACTGCTATAGCCTCCTAAATGGTCTCTTCTTCCACTTTTGCTCCCCTATAGGCCATTCTCAACACAGAAGGAGGAGTGATACTGCTACAAGAAGTCAAATCATGAGCTGGCTGCTCAGCACCTCTCTGATCTCTCTTCCTACTACTCCCCCTCTTCCTCATTCAGTTCTAGGAACAATGCCTTCCTTGAACATGCCAAGCACACTCCTGTCTCAGGACCTTTATACTGGTTGTTGTCTATGCATCAACATTCTCCAACCAGATTATCCTATAAACCTGCAATAGCCACTTCTGTTAATATGTATCAAGTATAATACCAAGAAACCTTATTCTGTAAATCATATCAGTATCAATGACATAGCACTGAAAACTTTGTCTTTAAGGCCTTTTTCCTTTAAAGATAAGAACTGTACTGGCAGGGTAGCTCAGTTGGTTAGAGCATAGTCCCAATTCACCAAGGTTGTGGGTTCAATCTCTGGTCAGGACACATAGAAGAAACAACCAATGAATGCATAAGTAAGTGGAACAACAAATCAATGTCTCTCTGTATCTCTCTCTAAAATCAATTTAAGCCTGGCCGGTGTTGCTCAGTGGTTGAGTGTCAACCCATGAACCAGGAGGTCACAGTTCAATTCCCAGTCAGGGCACAAGCCCAGATAGTAGGCTTAATCCCCAGTAGGGGGCATGCAGGAGGCAGCTGATCAATGATTCTCTCATCATTGATGTTTTTATCTCTTCTCCCTTCCTCTATCTAAAATCAATAAAAATATATTTAAAATATATTAATTAATTAGATAAAATCAATTTTAAAAAGTGATTAATAAAATAAAGGCATGAAACTTGGGAATTATATCATGAATTGCAAGAGCAGAATAAGTGGCAAGAGATCTGTAGAAGATCAAAACACTGTCTTAAATTATATCATGAATTGCAAGAGCAGAATAAGTGTCAAGAGATCTGTAGAAGATCAAAACACTGAAAAGCCCAACAGAATCTTTCTCATTTCAGTTATAGCCCATCTGAATCTTCTTCTTCTTTTTTTTTTCCCCATCTTCTTTTAATGTACTGTGTATAAGATCTGCTTCAGCACTGTTTGGAGAGAGTATTTACTAAAAGTACATCTCCCCTCCTTGGCAAATTTAACAAAGTGAGCTTTGTGCCTCAGCTGATTTGCACAATCCATATTGCTAACCTCTTCATCTCCTCTGGAGTTTGATGAAGTATCACCTTCTCAATGAGGTCTACCCTCCATACCTTATATAAAATTACAGCTTGTCCAGTATTAATCCTCCAAACCCCTGCAAATCCTCAACTTCATTTTTTCATTTCTCTATAAATTTTTCATCTTATAATATACTAAATAATTTAGTTATTATGTGTACTGTTTGTCTCCTTCCATTCAAACGTTAAAAGGCAGAGATTTCTGTCCATTTTGTTCACTGATATAGCTTCCTCAAGAATGTTATATAGTACTAGACACAATAGGAACTACATACTTGTTATATAAACATCTGACACTGGGTCAGCCAGGTTGCTCTGGAGATAAATAATCAAATTAGGAAAAGCCTATAAATAACCAAATCTAAAATAAAGCAAATATTATAGAATTTGAATGAAAATGACCAAATATTTCAGTCATACCAAATTTAATTCCCTTTAAAGTCAAGATTATTTGAAAAGTAATAAATATTTAACTACAACTACATTAAAAGCATTGAAAATTAAAAGAAAAAGAAGCAACATTTACCATTTATGGCCTGAGAAAGTTGAGTCTCATCATTTAAGAAGTCAAGTAATGAGGAATCTTTTTCATTTTCAGAATCATCATTTTCATCTGATGAAACACATTCTGCATCTTCTTGGGAAAGTTCTGCTTGATCATCTAAAAACTTCCTAGCTACAAGCTAAGACAAATTAGAAAACAAGATGATACTGATGAGAAAATCATTTACTTTCCTTAAATAATTGGAAATACTTCTGGAAAATTAATTTCTTCCCAATGCTTTTTAAGACAAAAAATAAAAATAGAAAACTAGAAGAAGACTTGATAAAGTAGCATAGCTATTTAAATTTCTCCTGATAATTCTTATAAGTAAAATAAGTACAAGTCAGCATTTCAGCTTATTGAATGTTTTTCTTTTATTAATAAGCATAAAGTTCCCCAACGGGTCTTACAGTTATTTTAATTTTGCCACAAAAGGACTGATCAGAAAAAAAAGGTGCTAAGAATTATTTTCCAAGGATTTAAATATTGGATAGAGATAAGAAAAACAATATATGTGATTGTTTAGCACGTTATCCCAATATGCCAAGATTGCAGGTTTGACCCCAGTCAGGGCATATACAAGAGTCAACCAACGAGTGCATAAATAAGTGGAAAAACAAATCAATGTTTCTCTTCCTCTCTCACTCAAAATCAATAAATAAAATAAAATTTAAAAAAAAAACAGCAAGTACTCTAAAACTCAAAGTTCTGTCTCAGATTTTCTTCAATTTGATTCTTAAATTTTCAACATACTAGTTTCTTCATTTAGTCACTCAACTCAACATTGCAAGATAGTTTCAAAACACAAAAATACTTTAATTGGAATTGAGATTTTAATTCAAATTAAAAAAGTAAAAGCAGAGTAAAAATATTTTTTTACTTTGGGATTTCTTT